>NC_065561.1:4242424-4545454 GCF_022605725.1 Anthonomus grandis grandis
AGTACTGTTACTATAATAATGATCTAGCAACAACAAGCAAAGTAAATATGTCAACATCAACCCTTTAGATGTTGGCATACTTAGTTTGCTTGTTGTTGCTAAGTTTTGGGCTTTACTTCTCGAATGTAATCCGCATCTACTTTTACCTAAGACGCATATCCCCTTCTTATTATTATTATTATACTGTTTTCAGTAAGTTTTTTTTTTAACTCCATAGATTTGTGTGTTCTAAAGCCAAACTGCTGATTAATTATTATGGGTCCAAGAAAGGGGTTGATGATATCATATATTAAGCTTTAAAATATCTTAAGAACTGTACTGAGTATACTGATAGGTTGATAGCTGGTAGCACTGGTTTTATCGCCTGCCTTAGAAATAGGTTTTGAGAAACTCTCTTTCCAATAGTCAGGGAATACAAAACAGTTTGAAGGAAAAGATTGAAGATGTAGTACAAGGGTTTGGAGAGATAAAATTTTTTTAGGAATCAAGTAGGCACACAATGTGAAAGTGAGAGACATGGGTGTCGAATGCGGATAATTCATAAGTGGGGATGTTAACACCATGGTGTGAGTATACTTTAGAAAAATAATCAGCAATTTAATGTATTTTATACAATATTCAATTTAATTCAAATGAAAAAAATAATCATTTGAAACAACAAAGAAATGTTGTTTTAATATGAGCACAACCATGTATTATATTATTAGTTATTTATTACTTTCTGCATCACCACATGATTTCTTTATTATTTAAAAGCTTTCCGAGAAGAAGTAGGAGTTTCTAGGATTCTTTAGTTTAATCAAAGTGGCGCAAAGTGACTACGAATAATTTGAAGGATATAGGCAAAAAAATAATTTTGCTCATCCTAATTTTTTTAGTTATGTTTTTTTACTAAGTGTAAGTACTGATCTGAAAAAAAAATAGGATTTTCGAAAATCAAAATTTAAAATTGTCGAATTTTGAATATTTGAATAATTAAAGCAAGACCTCCATCATCGCAGAAATTATTAAAATGCAACATATGCTATAGCTTTGATGAGACACGTATTATTTTAATGATATTAATATTAATCAAATCAATTAGCTATATTTATTTACGGTACTATTTGGCAAATAAACAGTTTCATTACCTTATATAATTTCTAATCCTTGATGTCTTGCATTAAAATATCCAAATTATACTATGTAATTTTTAAAATAGCGGTATAGTTAATTATTTGTAAGTAGACAATGGGTTTAGTATTAGTGGCACGATTTCTTAATTGTTTAAGATTGTAAAGATTTGCGAAAATCTTAATCGTGACTAGACTAATTTAATAAGAAAAATGAAGTTTTTTCGCATTTTAGTTTTTAACAGATCTATTTGTTTGTCTTTTTTCCAATTACTATTCAATTTGTAATACATTAAATGTATGTATTATATATTAAGGTTTTAAAAATAATATTTAGGATATCCCAACCCAAAAAAAAATACAAGGGACTGTATAAGAATAATTAGAGGATGTAAACAGTGAAGACACTTTACTGTTTACAATTCGCTATAAAATATAATATGTTAAGTTATGTTATATTAGTTATTTATTATTATCCTTTATATCTATGCCATCTTATTACACTAGCAAGCTAAAAAACTACTAAATAAAACCAAAATTTACCAAAAAAAGCTTATTTGTATACTAGTGTAATGAAATATTGGTTCTATGGGTCCTGTAAATTTAAACGTGAGTGGTTATATACAGGGTGGCTAAACGAAAGCGAAAGGGTGGCCATGTCGGACTCTTCCATTTTAAAAAGAAATTCGCTCAGACACCTCAATTTGGATTACCTGGCGAAAACATTTTCAGAGTATACTACCATTCCCATTTGTTATCCCTTAGTCAGCATGGAACTAACCTCAAAAATTTTTAATGGAATAGTGCTACCTCTTTTGAAAAACTGGTAAATTACCAGAAAACTCAATGCGTAAGAATTAAGTTGAATGTGCTTCAGAATAACTCAATGACTTAAATATCTTGACCTCACTGACTTTAATATCTACTGCCAGGACCATTTAAGCAATACCAGTGTCTTCAAGAAAGGAAAAGGGTGTTTATTTCTATATACAAAATCTATACTTAGTAGTATATTACTAAGAATACTTAGTAGTTTTAAATCTTTGCTTTGTAAAGTTCTTCAAGTTTTTGATAATATTGAACACGTTTTTGTCTCACTTGGATCTGTTAATTTGAATATAATTATAGGAGCTGTATATATCACACCCAATTTGTCAGCACAACCTTTTATTGCTTTTCTGAAACGTTGAACTCACTCGCTATTCAATTGCCGGCCAATTCTACCCTACATATTATGGCTGATTTATGGTATATGGACAAAAAGCAGCTTTAGCTCTACAGTAACAACAGGTATAGCACGACCTGAAGAAGGGTTAACTGCACAAGTTGTATCAAATACATCTTGTCTTGTCTTGTTGACTTGATGGCTCTGCTGCAAGACAATTGCCAGCCCGATTTGTGTGAGATCCTACTTTATTTGGCTCTGAACCATGTAGGAGTCTCAGGATATTTTGCTGATATATCAAATACATGTAATTGCCATAGCTTATTTCAACTTATACCTAACCTCACACAAAAGCCCTCTCGACCTGATATTAACACAAGACCCCTCAACAGTTTTGTTGTTCACCCACCGCTATGTATTAAGTTAAGTAGAGGCCGAAGAGGATCTCGAGTTTAATGGACTCTACAGAAATTTTAAGTAAATTTTTACAAAATTGCAATATTTTTGGATTCGTTTGACTGGGATTTTTTACTTTTGAGCTTCTTGAAAAAATGTTAAATAAAAAAATGCTTTTTTTTTTAATTATCTTTGTTGCAATTGATATATTTGTATGTATGTACCTATAAAAAAATACACGGCTCGAAAATTCCCAGTATGGTTTTTAATTGAACTTAAAAATTGTATTATCGAAAAGAAAAAATGCACAAAAATATAAAGAAAGACGATCAGATATCGACTAGGGGAAGTTTTCTAGATTAAGACAGCTGCAAGTATCTGACATAGGAATGTATCAAATACTTTTATACACAATATATTTACTGCATTGAAGTAACATAAAGAAATGTTGGTCATTTGTTAACCATAAAAGGACAAATATCTCTTTTCCAAGTACACTAAAATATTTAGACAAGACAAGTTATGCTCGAGAGAAGATTGCTAATATGTTTGCTAATTATTTGTCTACAGTATACTCATACCATAGTGTTAACTCATGAATTATCATCCGCATCCGATACCCATGTCTCCCACCTTAATATTAAAATATCAGTTATATTGTTATTAATTATATAGATGAATGTATATTTATTTAATGTATATTTTTATTGTTTGCCAATGATCTGAAAATGAGCTGTATAATGAAATCCTTTGACGATTGTGACAAAATCACAATATTAGCTAAATAATTTGGTAGTTTGGTGCAAAAGAAATGATGTGGAACTTAATCCGGCTAAATGTAAAGTTATGACTTTTTCTCGTTCTAGAAATACTTTTGATTTCTACTAGAAGATCGGTCGCTGTTCGATTTTTTAAGACCCTTTAGAAACTCCTCTTTTTAAATATTTAGGTGTTACTTTCGATACAAGCTTACAGTTTTCTCATAACTTACATAATTTTATCAATAAAGCTTTCAGGATGCTTGGTTTTGTTGCGAGGGGGACTTAAGACTTCACTTAGTACTGCCAGTTTAAAAACACTCTACTGTACCTTGGTTCGACCTTATCTGGAGTATGCTTTCTGTGTATGATCTCCTTTTTATGAAGTACATATTGATGCTCTTCAACTAATTAAACACACATTTTTAAAACAAATAGCATATAAATTGAATATTTTGATTAATTATAATAATGCAGATATACTTAATATGGGGGGATAATAGGGGGATCTTATTACTTTTTACAATATCCTACAACTATATCCTAATACATGGGAAATCTGAAACTTCAGAGCTACTTCAAAAAATCAGTATTCATGCTCCACTGAGAACAAAAGCTACTGATAGTTTTCATTACCTAATCCACCGTACTAACTACGGCCTTAATAATTCCTTACTATAGTCGGATTACCGAACAGATGGAGTAAATGATGTGCACGAAATATAGGCCCGCCCATCGATGCAACCTTGGCAGATTTAGACGAGGAGAATTATGCCTACTTATTTTAAATTATTTTATCGTACAGCTTTGCTTTGTAAGCAGCTTTTTTTAAAATATAATACGGTCCCCTGTAAAATGTGTCCAAACCGATTTTGAGGTCGTGCCAGGTAATGATATAATAAACCCTTTTAAGTATTTTGTTATGCAAAGTTATGTTAATATATTGGGGTTTACCGAAAAGAATGCAAAATTATGCCCGAATACCGAGTTTCATAACCATAGGCCTACTTTGATTTTTACAAATTTCAATCTATAATAATTAAATATGAATAAAAAAATTCATTGGTACACAAAAACGTAAAAATCAAAGTAGGTCTATGGTTATCAAATGCGGTATTCGGGCATAATTTTGCATTCTAAACAACTTTTTCTTATAAACTTTTTTTATATCTTGCCTAGAATTACTACTTTACCCTCCACTTTACCTACTTATAAAATTAAAAAAATGTTCGTATCAAGGCAAGCTTGATTTAAAAAAAAAATAATATGCTAAATTTTATTTTTTAATCAAGCAGGGCTGGATGCCAAACGGTCAAATTTTAAGTACAACATTTTTTGTCATTTTCACGTATAAATTCGCTCATCCTGGGACACACTGTATATAAAAAATATTTATTACCTGCTGCTTTTGCTGTTAACTGGACTTTTTGCACTTTGTTGTATGCTAGATGCTCGTTATCACATGTTTTATATATGTTCATAATCACTTACTTTTCAGCAATGATCAAATGTTTTCGTACTCTTTTCTTGGGGGGTGACAATGGGGATGTACGTGGCGCGTCAGCCATTATTTTTTAACAAACAAATTAATAAAAAAATAAACACAATAATGATATTGACCTTTTTGAAACTTATAGCAAATTCCTGGGTCAAATGTAAGTAAACATTAGTTTGTTTTGTTTTCATTTGGTCTCCTAGAGAAAAATGGATGATACGTTTCTATTATTTTTACAGAATCTCTCATTACTTATTAAGAGTTTTAGAGTTTCTGGAAGATAATTATAAAATTTTGCTGCTAAAAAGTAAGAAGTAAAAAGTAAGAAGCAGGTTTATAGCCAATTTCTTTTTTTGAATAGGGAACCATTACACAGTCAGTGTTGTATCGTGTTCGGAGAATTATTTTGTTTTTGGCAATGCACATAACAATATTAAAGAAATATAATTGTTGCAAATCAAACACTCTGGATTGAGCAAAAATCTGGTTGCTGGGATAAGTTTTATTTTTATTGTAGAAGACATTAAGAATCCATTTCTAATTATATTACATCCAAGTTTTTAAGGTACCAGTCTCTCGCACTTCCCCAACCAACTATTCCGTATTTTAACACAGCTTGAACTAGGGCATAATAAATTGTTTCAAACTTGTCAACTTTGAATATTGTTTTTAAATGAGCAATCTGGTTACAAGGTATCTAGTTTTTTATTATTACTTATTTTATCTGTTGGTTCCATCTTAGGTGACTATCTATCATAATACATACCGAGATATTTGACAACAGCAATTTTGTAGATTGTGACGTTTCCATTTATTTCTAGGGTGGAAAAGTTTGGCAAAGTATGAGAATAGGATGTAAATGACAAAAATTTTGTTTTGAGCTCATTTAGTGTTAATTTATTTATCTGAAACCACTTTGATTAATTCTTTTAAAGACTTGGACGACTTTCCTTAATAAAAGGATAACAGTATCGTCGGCAAAACTAATTATATGTCCACATGAATGTATTTTTAGAAGATCATTTATATAAGTAATGAATAAGACCGGTCCCAGCACTGTTCCCTGAGGTATCCCGGAGGTTACAGTCCTTGTACAACTTTTAAATCCTTCAAAGTTAACAAACTAGGACGTATTTCCTAAATAACTTTTTAATAGATTCAAAACACTTCCTCGTATTCAATTAAGATATCAACTATCCTGAATTTCTAACTTATAAAACTAAACCCAAAAATCCCGAATAATAAAGTTTTAAATACAAATAAATTTTAAGGCCGGACCTGTGCAACTTTTCACGCTTGAGTGGCTGTGACTGAGGTCAAAGATCTAACAAAATAGTACGTGGGCGCATGTAGTCAAATTTTACGAATCAAATATATTAATTCTTAAAAAAATGCTTAAAACATTTATTTATTTAAAGGAATGATTAAATATCGCTTAGAATATTACTTTATGACTGTTTCCACATCAAATTTTGCTATTGAAACATGCATGTCATGTGACAATACACCGGCACACGGACTATTCGCGGCACATCAAAGATTCTAATAGATCTCTGAACTGAACTATACCATAATATCTACCACACATTAAAGCTATAAAGACATTTATCTTGAAGGTATTTTAGTGTTTTCTCCCTAAACATTTTGACACTGTTTATTTCTCTAATGCACTGTGAAATTAAAAAAAATATATGAAATTTAATTGGAAACATATTATTTTAAAATCGAGATCGTTCGAAGACGTTTAATATTTAAAGAGCAAAAGAAACAAACATTTTTATGGTCGAAACTAAGATTTTTTTAGGAATGATAACTCAATATCTTTGATAACCTACTATATATACCGTTTGAGAAAGCCGTCCTATTTTAAAAAACTAGAATTATTTTACTCTGATAAAAGAATTATAGGGTAAAAAATACCGTTGCTAGGGGTAAATAATTAAGATTTTTTGAGGGGTAATCATACAATATCTATAGATACTTGCTGTATATACCATTTAAAAAAATGTATTTTAAACTTATTTTACTATGATAAAAGAAGAGACCAAATTCAGTATATTCGACTTAAATTTCGTATAGTGTAAATAGGAATTTTTTTCGTTGAGAAAATGCATCTAATGGAAGTTATAATGTACGTGAATTTTTGCATGTGTTAAGTAAACTATCAATTTTCATAAGCGCCGCTCCGACATCGCGCGCATTCTCGTGGGCAACCGCCGTTGCTGGTATTCCATTGCTAACAGTACTCCGGTCAAAATAGATTTTTGAGGAACACATTTCCATTGCTGTTGGTTCTGAAAAATATGTTTTCATATTCTAGGTAATACATACCACCTGCTTCTTTTCTCTCAGGTAACTACTGTCTAATAGGGATAAGCAGGTACCTCTCAAATCAACCGAACTGACCCTATTCAGCAACAACCCATGATTTATCATATCAAATGCTTTTCAAGTTCAGTGATATGTTCTATTGCCCCATAAATTGCTAGCTCCTTTAATTTAAGTGGTACAAAACTATGCTGACTTTCTGATAAGACATGAAATTTTATAAAATTGAACATTTTATAATATAAAGACCCTCTCATTTATTAAAAAAAAGATGATAATAAAGATACAGGTCAATAGTTTTCTGCAATTTTGGAGTCACCCTTTTTAGAAACTAGGATAAGTCCTTTTCTTTTTGGGGATAATTAATTAAAATTGGCATAATTTCCCTTTTTTGAGTTTTGAGATCATTAAAGGACCTGTAGAGAAAATTTCATGTATGATGTGGCTTAATGGTATACAGATGAAACCAGCAACATATTTAGGGAACTTAGGAATTTCATCAAGACATGAGAATTTGTTAGGCGGATTCATCAGGAGCCGAAATATTTCCTGATCTGTTAGCTTTAGAAATGTATCTTTAGCTATTGATTGTAGTAAAGTTGGTTTGTGCTTGGATAGAGTTTTAGCTGTTTTTTGTTGACAAACTGTTGACTAAAAACATGTACAATTTCAGAGGGATTACTTATTATTGTATTATCAGACTTAATTGTTATATTAGTCTAAGATTTAAATTTATTGGACACTCTATTAAAGATATTCCAAGCTGTTTTTGATTTACTTTTTGAGTTTACAATCTTATTTTGATAATTTACTAAATACTTTCTACACGTTTTTGTTTCTCCTTTATAGTTAAAATGTACCTGTGGACAATTTGTTTGTTTGTACCAGACACAAAGATCTTTTACGTAGTTTGAGTAATCTTTTATATCCTTATTAATTCAGTTTTCCGTTGAATATTTAAGCCTAGAAGTATGAATTGGAAATGTTTTATCAAACGAATAAAAGAATATGTTATAAAAACAGCCGTATTTATCATTTACCCCATCAGCAGCAAAAACGTAATCCCAAGACTCATTGCTAAAAGATCCCATAAAATTCTAAATTAATGCTATAAAATTATTTTTTAGAGAAAAGGGGCTTTCCTTATATAAAATTGGATAAAGGTTAGCGAAATTTTATTACAACAGAAAGATATGGTTTTGGAAATATCGGTTATAAAGAATATTTTTTTGGTCTAGGTATTAGTTTTTTAATATCTAGCAAACCTAGATATTTAATATGAGGTTTGAACAGGACTGGAAATTTTTAGAATTAGTGGGGATTAAGCTATAAGTGGGGATCATCAGAATTAGTGGGGATTAAGCGGTCTGACCTCCGAGTAATCAAAGTCCGCATAGACCTTGATTCTCCATTGGCTGTACCACTTAGGAATAAGGTTTATGTGGGATTGTATGTATGAATGAATGAGTTTGGGGCTTTTGGAAGTTGCACTCAACGGCGTATATGGCTAATTGGGAGAGTCAAGTTTTAAGGCTATCAGGATCTATATAATAAATATTATAGATAGGGTAAAGCGGGAAGCCCTGCTGTAATTTTTTTGATTGTGGAAAGGATGTTATTTAATTTGACTTAAAATTTTCGGTTTTTGAGGAATGATGCGGCAATTTTGGGGAAGATTAAAGGAAATCATTTTATGGCCTAACCTCTCATGCCAGACACAAACGCCCTTTTTGAAAGTCCACCGCTAGCATGGGTGGATTGGGATGTTTTATAGAGGCAAAAAAATTGAGTTAGGTAAGAGCCACCTGTTGACAGTTGACCGGCCGCTTCCAAGCTCGCGTATTAAGATCTTTATTGAGTCCGTTGCTATTAATATTGTTCCGTCCCGTTCCGTTTTATTTTGAAACTGTTATTTGGGCTCATCTTTTTTCGTGTCTTGTGGGACAAGCAACAGTCGCGATTAATAACTGGTGCCTGGATACTATCTTTCTTTGTGTTTTGTAAGGCAGGCAGCAGCGCATTTTTATTGAATTACTACCTGGACACTATCTTTCTTCGTGTTTTGTAGGGCAGGTAGTAAACGGGTGATTAAAACAACATTTCATTAAGTCCGTTTGTGAAAAGTTATATACTTGTTTGTAACCAGATAAACACTTACTGCGGATTCATTTTATATTTAATTGAAAATTTTTATTGTTGACTTTTTATTTTCTGCTCAGTCCGCGACCGTACCATTCAGTTTAATAATTTTATTGAAAACAACTACTGGTTGGATACTATCTTTCTTCATGTTTTGTAGGGAAGACAGTAGCCGTGTTTATTAATTATTGTCTTCTCAAAGTGATGAAAGACAAGTAATAACCGAGTCCGTGATAATATAAATACTATCCGTATATAAATAGAGCAGAGGTAAATCTTGACCGATTGATTGAGATTGCTTCGCTTGATTGATGTTGAGTTTCCGGCTTTGCTTCACGAATGTCATCCGTAACCGCTTGTACAAAAACATCATAGCCCCGCCCCGTCCCTTGAATCATGCTGTCTTGCGTCATTAATAAGTGCCAAATTTTTCGGTACAATTTCCCAAATAACTGCCTGTGCTTAATCATAGAAATTGGTAATGGGGAATTGTTAGATTTTAAGGACACATTATTTGTTCATTTATTTTTAAGCAACGAAACCTGTTACTGTATTTGTAATAATAAAGTTTAAGAGCAATAAGGTCTCATTATAACCGGACAGTCTACTTTCAATATCTACCGAGTTTCTCCACTGTTTAAAGGCTTACCTGAGAGGCTAGAGGGGACTCTAAGCTCCTTTAATTACTTAGAGTGGCGCCCGAAAAGCTTTTGTCGCTTTAGCACCTCCTTGATGGTACCACTTTACAAATTTTATGGCAGATAAGTGATAGCACTTACTTAAAGTTCTCAAGTAAAAAATACAATCACCTCTTGATAAAAGCAATTTAGGCGTTAGCATGTATCCTAAATATCCTTTAACGTCATTATCATTTAGGCCTTTATCTAAAATAAAAAGCGCTAAAAATTGTGATTTGCCAAAATTAAATTAATAATTCATATATTAATTAGTCTCACTTGACTGTCTGTAAACTGCATTAAATAGGCCTATTTTGAAGGTAATTTTCATGTTGATTATGATTATTAATTTGTAAATGAAACGGCTTTATAATTACGAAATACCCCATTTTTATCATTATTTAAACAAATTTAATAAAGTATAAGACTGAATAAACTGATACTATAAACTCACACCAAAAATATCTTTTTATCTTTTGTAAGTTATTGAAAGTGCTGTTTTTGTTTTTGTTTCAATGATTGTTTTCTCGGTTGCCGGTCGTAAAGAAAGATCAGAGATTTATTTAGGGTGGATTTATACTTGTGCTTAAAATTAGATATTTTTGATAGGGGTAAGAGAGTAACTTAAAGGCAAATCGGGCATAATTATAAGATTATAAAGAGTTTATTGTAATTAAGGTATACAACAGAGGTTGTAGATAATAAATATTTTTTTTGTTTTCCCTATACCTAGTAGTTTTCTTGAGAGATTTCATTTTAGGTTTTAGACGTTGTCTTTAGTTAGAGATTTCCTGTTTTGGGTAAGTACACCGGGATCTTCTTTTTCATCAGGGATAAAACAGGTGGCACTTCCTTATTTTAGTTCTGTTTTTACTACCCACGCCACTCTACCTTTTGAGGGATTGTGCTAGTCGGCTTCCCTTTAAAGTTGATCCCTTCAGCACCTGTTTTTTCCTGCTGCTTTCTCCTCTCTCTTCCTTCCCCATTTCTTTTCACCCCTTTTCATAATAATAAATAGCGCTCCCACTTTTAACAATATAGCATTTTTCACCTTTCACAATGTGTTTGTCTGAATATAATGGATTAAACAACCAGGTAGTAGCTCTTACAATATTCCATTTTTGGTAATAAAGTTTTGTTACTTCTACTCTTTCTTGAATGGAATAAATTATTATTTAATGTTTATCACAACTAGGTAGGAAGCTTAAAAATTTTAAATCAAAGACAAAGTTTTTTTATAACACCCAATGTCAGTGATTGATAGCAAATATTCTTGTTGGTATGTTTGATTGTGATTTTTTGCCGTACAACCCATTATTATTAGTAAGTTACGTTAGTCCAAATTTATTAACGCAAATAACTTCACGACAATTGAAGATAGGTTTATTACACAAAACTTCATCCATGTAAAAATTTGAGGTTGGCTTCACTAACCCACTGTACTTCAGTAAATTGCTTCATATCATCAGCATATAAGAAAACTTTACAATAGTAAAAACAAGATACAAAGTTACAAAAAGACAGCGGACTCTCGTGAGATTCCCAAGATACTCTGTAAGTAACTATATACCATATTTATTGGAATTATACTCCTAAATTGAAACCAATTAAGACTTATCTTATAGGACCTATTAGACACATATGATAATCGAGTAACCTCAGAAGATTCCATTAATATTTGATTTGGTGTACACATACTGATTTGTAATTATTTTATTGTTCACAAGACATAAAAAGTTTTTATAAACAATTTTTAAAAAAATTACTATTAATGACAACTTATTTAAGGCGATATTTTTTTTCTTTTTTTTGACGTCCAATAAATTTAAATCAGTTGTTTGTTGACATCTAACTCTTCCAGAGCACTCTGAATCTCATATCTTATTAGCAATAAATTACAATCCTCGATTGTTTCGACGATTTTGCAGATCTGATTGCCTGTCAATCGCGCACCGCCCTCTACTGTTCTACGTTGTCATATTGGTTTTATTTTAGTAGACTTGCCAAAATAAAAAATTGCCAATCCAATATTATAATTTTTTTAATCAAATTGGTAAGATTGAACCTACAAAAAGGTTTATTTTATTTAGTTTTTGGAAAATTAATTAGCATATACAATGATAGTTATATTAAATTTAAAGAAATATGGTGTTTTTAGGGGGTCAATATGACAACTTTGTTTTTAAACTTCTAATAGATAAAGTTGTCGAAGAATCCATATAGTAATTTATTGGTGTTAAATCCGGGTTACAGGTCATAGTATTATGCCTTATTGATAAGAAAACGATTGTTTAGACATTTCTTAACCGGGCCTATGGATAGAGAACAGTTTTCTGTAGAAATATTTCCCTACTAATAGGGTCCTTTGAAGCATTAATAAATTGCATAATTTCGGTTTGTAATGAAAAATTTAGACACCTATGGCTATTTAAATTGATGACTATCTATCTCATTAAGTGTAATCAGTTTTGGTAAAATATATAAGACAAAAACTTAGAATTCTTCGTTTTAAGATTTTTTTGGATGCTGCTCTGATTTAGCTTAGGTATATTGCAAGCTTCTTGTCTTTGAGAATTTTATTCAAACTCTTTTAATAGCGTTACTCAGTAAAAACATCCTTTAACTTTTTTAAGAGTGTTCTATTGAGTATATGTTTATTTGGTATAAGTAGGTGTTGTACGCTGCGCTATATACAAAGTGCTCCGGAAAACACATTTACCTTGTTTATTTTACCAGGGGCGTACTAGGTTGTACATTATAATGCTTAAATTTTTAACACCCTGTATGATAAAGATTCTTAAATAATAACTATGGATAGCTTGAACCTTATACTAAAGTTGTTCATTATCGACATAACGAATCATTTTGAAGAAAAAAAAAAGGAATCAATGTTTTACTTTAATTAAAAAGAACCATATGTTCAGCGATGCCACTGTTATTCAAATAACAAAGAAGTTCCATTTTAGGTTAGTTAATCTGAAAAAGTACATGTCTTTAAAAATGTAGTGTGATTCTTAAAAAAAAACAACTTGAAAACGAATGGAATCGAAAATGGTTTTGCATCTTTTTATCGGCATTTTTTGTTTATTTAATCACACCATTCTTGCAAACGTTTTTAAGGTACACAATAAACAAATACCTATCTTTCAAAACTTGGCATCTATCACGTTGTTAATACATAGATTGATAGAATTGATCAACTCTAAGGGAAACTGGTAGGCGATTTCACTTATTAAGGTAATATTATTATAACAATGAAAAGCTGTGAGCGTCATTTAAATAATTTTATAATTTTTAATACGTCATATAAATTCAAAATAGTCCAAAATAATCAAAATAAAACATAAAAATAGAATAAACACCTTGTAAAATAACTGGGCGCTTGGTCAACTCCAAAGTAGAGATGATGACGTGTAGACCTGAAATAATAAAAGTAACCTGAGCCCACTTATTCCTGTGAACTTAATTAATAAAAAGAAGTTAAGCAAAACTCATTAATAGGAAAAATATGAATTAATATGTTTTAAACTTGCTCAGTTATTTTACTTTTACGATAACCATTTAATTCATGTTCACTAACATTTAATCACTTTACCTTAATATCCCAAAATTTATTATTCACCAATTTATTACTTTTATCCGATTGTTAAATGTCCCAGTAACGACAACGTACTGATATTGAATGATATACAATCGTTCAATATGCCAAAACGTGAGCACTTCATTACTCACAAACCGTAGTCAAAATGCTATAAAAATATTATCATAAAACATGAGATTAAGACAGCAATCTCCGATCTAGACCACCTGACGATAACACACTTTCTACTGAGGGGTGCAATGGACACCAAAACGCGAGGGTCCTCTTCAGATACAAAGCCTTGTTAAATGCAACGAGCTGTGCAATGGTCCCAGACCAGCTCAGTATCTTATCAAGAAACAACAAACAATCGTCATAACAACACAAGCAAGACAAGCAACAATCGGCCATTAAAATATTTCAATAATCCCATTTTTAATTAAAAAGGTAAAATATCGGTGTAATAAATAAGATAGAAATAAGCATACTCTGTGATAACACTCACTCTTTTTTGTAGTAAAACACTACATCAAACCAAAACAACTTATTTCACGTCGCAACACCCTTTATTGTTTTTATCAAATAACTTCACTCTTTAGTGACCAAAACTCAAATGAATTTTATAAACCAAATATTTATCTCATACTCTTTTATCAAAACCCATAAAAATAAAACCTGAGGGGAAACGCTAAGTGTAAACCATACTTGGTTACTTACGGTACCGTTGAGCTAGCTTTAGTTTTGAAAATATCCTGGCCCTCTTTTTGGTCAGACCAATAAATTTCATCTTCATGACTAAGAAAAATATTTCAATTCTTTGGAAAATAAACAGGGTCTTACATTCGGCCATCCTGCTATCAACTCGTCTCGAGTTGATCACCATCCTCAGCATCAGGATCGGATAGAACTACCCCTTCTTCATCACTGCTCAGATCCGACTCACCAGATGAAACTCCACCAGCTGGTACCAGGGTCGCATACGATCAACCGCAATAACATTTTCATATGTCGCTTTTTAAGTGAGACCACGTGACCCCATCATATCAACTACTATGTAGCGGTCATTTGGTAGTACTGTTTTTATGACCATTGGACCATCATATGGTGCAGATAGTTTCTTGGTCGTTCCTGTGGCAGGTTGATTTTTCATAATTAGGACTCACCAACTTTATATTTCTTCGGACGCTTTTTTTTGTTATCAAAATATTTCTTTTGTTGTTCTTGAGATGAGGCTATCTTTTCAGAAGCTTCTCTTCTAATTTCTAACAAATTATTAATTACATCCGGAATTTGTTGAACTGCATCAAGTAAAATACTGTCACTAGATCCTCTTGGTGAATATCCAAATAAAAGTTGACTGGCTGTTTTTCCTGTTGATTTATTTACTACATTATTTATTGCAAATTGAATTCTCTTAACGTTATCATCCTAAGTATTTTCTTCTAAGGTGGAAGTAAGAAGAGCCCCTAATATGGTTCTATTTAGCTTTTCCACTTGTCCGTTGGCACGTGGAGTTGCAACAGCATTGAGTACAAGTTTGATGTTATTTTGTAAGCAGAAATTTTTTAAATGATTAGCAGTAAAACAACTTCCTCGATCAGTAATTAATAACTTACGAGATCCATAGGTTACACAAATATTCTTAAGGTATTCAATAACATATTAAGTTTTAGTGGATTTGACAGGTGATAAAAAGCAGAATTTCGTATAGGCATCGATGCCAACAATCAGATACCAATTTAATTTTTTACTTTTAGTGAAAGGTCCTAGATGATCAATATGAAACATATTAAATGGATGACAATCTTTTCGAATTGGATAAAGAAATCCTTCCTTTCTCCCAGAATTATGCGTGTTATACAAACATCGAATGCAACAAGCAATATACTGTTCCACGTACTTCTTCATCTTTGGGAACCAATAAGCAAAGACGATATAAAGTCTATTCTAAACCAAAAGGACCAAGCTCATCATGAGCAGCTTGCACAACTCTATGTCTCATACTCTTTGGAACAACCCATTGTAAACCCTTTGCTGTAATCCCATATACTCGACCATCTCGCAATGCATAATTTTTGTATACCTGTCTATCGTATCGTTTTGTGGAGGTTTCAATGAAACTTGTCTTATTTCATTAATCTTAGAATCGGTAAGTTGTCCAGAGAGCACCCAATCCGCTTGTTTGATATGGAATATATTAAACGTATTTGGTGATTGTCAAGTAGAAGAAGGGTTTCGACTCAGAGTGTCCACATGTTTCATTCGATTGCCTGGTCTATATTTAACATTAAAACGGAATTCTTGGTTTCAACAGAAGTTGAAGCCACCATCGTGCAATTCTTGGAATAATTTGTTTTTTTTTCACTAGTTGCTTTTAAGAAATTACAATCTGTAACTACAGTGAAATCAATTCCTGGAAGATAACTTCGAAATTTCTTTAAACTTTTAACAGTGCCAACTCGTAAGAATGATAATTCTGCTCTGCCCCTATGGTTTGTCTACTATAATAAGCTACTGGATGAAAACGTTCGCCTGGATGTAACTGTAAAAGAACTCCGGCTAAACCTAACATACTCGCGTCGGTGTGAACTTCGGTAGGTAAAGTTGGGTTAAACAATGTTAAAATTGGTCTTTTAATTAATTCTGATTGTAATTTTCTAAAAGCGTTCATCTCGTGTTCACCCCAATTCCATTTAACAGATTTCTTCGTTAATGTGGTTAACGGCTTTGCTATTATAGCATAATCTTTTACTAAGTGCCTAAAGTACCCTGTCAGCCCTCTAAATTGTCGCATTTGGTGCACAGATGTTGGGGGTTGAAATTGTTCGACGGCCTTATTCTTATCTTTACCTGTAATTAGAAACGACAGAAAATTACGATAATCGTACTAGTACAGTAGCCGCTCCCAATAAATAATAAAATAATATTGGTTGACGTAAGTGACATTTAACAGTCTTTTTTATTTATGAATTAGCAGTATATTTATATTTGATATTCCTGATTTGCGTGTGGAAATTTGTGTTTATGACCTAAAAAAGTGATGTAAATCCTTCTAAGTTACAGTATTTAGTTCCTTAAGGCTTTAAATTTTAATTAATAGCATATATAATGATCAACGTGCTGGCTAGTTGCAAATAAAGTGTAGTTAAGCCGGGTGTAATTGTGAATTATACGTAAGTAGAAAGTCCTTTATAATTTTTTAAAATATGCATTTTCACTTTTTTATCAATAAAATGTTTTTCAACATTCTATATAAATTTTTTTTTAAGTAAATCGGTTTTTAGATGTACCTTTAACTTTACCGGACCCATAATACCATAAAAACTCCTTCCTAATTCGAAAATATTTTAAATACTTTTTTATATGATTTCACGGTTTACTAATAGTTTCACAAACTATTTTGAAAGATAACAAAAAATTCAAAGGTTACTTCTTTAAAATTAAAAGGGTGTAATCTTAATGTAAATTAATGATAGAAAATATATGAATATTAAATATTTTAAATCATTAATTAATTTTGAGAATACCCTGTTCTAGCTCTCTCTTTAGCAAAGGAATCCATGTATTATTAAAATCAACCGAATAAGTAGCTAAGCATTTAGGTTCATTTAATATTATAAATGCACTTTCCTTAAGGTTACGTAATTTTGAAATTGGTTCCTTTGCTAAAATTGAGGAAGCATTCCAGTTTATTCTATGGTAATTGTCGAATGCATATCAACCGAAAATCAACCGAACAAGTAGCTAAGATAAGTATATTTTGTTTATATTTTTAATTTAATTTAATTTTACTTTAGATATAACTACCAAAGTATTCAAATTAGGTATTTTTTTAAAAAGTAGGTCTTCTCGTTGTTTTTATCGTTTTTTAATTTTAATATTCATAACAAAGTTAGGTATAATATTGAAAAGGAAAGAAACCAGCTCAGAGACTAATAGATTAAACCTCGGCTCCTAGGTATATAAAAAAATCTAAGTAAATTATTGTATTTAAAACTTTTTGAACTTCAATTAAATTAAGTATATCGAACGGTATCATGATAGATTTGAGTTCATATTTCTTTAAATACATGAATAAGTCTATTTTCTTCTTCTTTTCAATTTTTTGAGCGTGTGAGATAGTAATTTCTAAATTAATTTTTGCTATATGTGACGTAATACCCAATAAAATAAGTAACTCACAAAATTGTAGTATCATCGGCAAACTGAACCACTAGTCTATGTAGTGATAGAGAGCTTAAGTCATTAAAATATAATAAAAATGACACACATAACACTGACCCTTAAGGTACATCACATTTAAGGTCTGTTATCCCTGAAGAAAATCCAGATTTAACCACCCTCTGGGTGCGACCAGACAGGTATGACTTTAACCATCTCAAAGCCACTCCCCTAAATCCATAAAAATCAAGCTTTGACAGCAGTATTCCATGATCCACACAATCGAAGGACTTGGACAGATCACAGCACACCGCTGCTGCAGCCTCGGAGCCTTGGAGTTCGCGCTTTCCAAGAATCTGAAAATGGCATCCTGCGTACCCTTAGATGACTGAAATTTATGCTGATTAGGGGCAGCACATTGTATTTGGTAAAAAAAGAGACAATTCTCCTTTTTGCAAGCCGCTGCTCAAGAACCTTGGAGAGGGTAGACAAAATTGATATGGGACGGAAGTTAGAGGGTCGGTCAAAGCTACCACCTTTATGAAGAGGAATAATCATAGCTTCCTTTAAACAGGATGGGAACTCAGACGTGAAGAGATACCATCGGAACCCGAAGACCTATGATTCTTCAAGCACTGAATTGTTTCAAGGACATCAGTGGCATCTACAGGGTGGAAGAAGACTGATTTGTTGATAGCATTCCGATTAAGATACTGCAAGGATTTAGGAGTAAGAACTACTCGAAAAAATGGTTTGCTTTGTCCTAGAAATGGATTCAACGCGATCAAGGAGAAATGTTGGAGAGGAACCGGATATAGATCATAAAACTGTTTCCAGTATTTAGAAAAAATATGGTTACCAATGTTTCAAATATTCCAAAACTCAGAAGATATTTCCCGAGGCCCAGTGGTGAAGAATAGAATTTTGTGGCACAATTCAGTATCCCTAAATAATGAGTGTTTGGCCTGGTATTTTGGAAGACCAAAAGATCGTATTATAGGACCCTTTTTTATTAATGATACTTCAAAGGCTAAAAAATATCGTGAGTTGCTGCAATATCAAATTTTTCCTGCCATTTAAATTCTCGATTTAGATTTAGGATCGGTGTATTATCAACAAGATGGCTGTGCTGCTCATAATATGGTTATGGTAAAAGAATTTTTGAGAAATACTTTTTTTAACCGTCTTACGCAATGATAACTAAATGCCTATGCCTAATATGCCTCCTAGATCTTCAGATTTGTGCCCAAATGGCTTTTATTTTTGGGTTATTTTAAGGAAACTATTTACAAACATGAATTTAGTGGGCCAACAAATGTGTCCAGGAGTCTTGAAAGAAAATTGTTGAGTGTGCCAATTCCATTTCACTAGAATTTTTTTTAAATTTTTTGTATAGTGCTTTCATTTTCATTATGTTATCAATACACACCATAATAAAAATTTTGATATACGATTCTATGTGGGTTGTGCACTGATGTAAATAAAGCCTGCATCAAAAGAATATTTTAGATTGCGTTGGAATCGCGTATTATGTATTTTCTTCTTTACGACAATTTTTATATTAGTATAATAGTAAGTTAATTTTAGTAAATTCAGTTCAGTCAGTAAATTTATATTTTTACCCATTGCCTTTTGTATTGCAACTAATTTGTTATTTAACTAAAGTTCAGCTATTAATTGTTGGAAAAATTAATTAAAGAAGAACCTTGTGGCTTGTAATTATTGTGGTCATAATAACTACATACTGTCGCATATCGGCGTTTCTGTTAATCTTTTGCATATTTAACTGTTTCGGTACCAATTTATTTTTGCCAAGGAGTAAAAATCTTACTTAAAAAAATCACGAAGGCTCGTAAAATGAATTTTTCAGCGACAATAACAAAACGAAAAATAATTTAAATAAGAAATATGTTGACTTTCTATAAGATACTAATAAGTTATTTTGTCAGATTTCTTTCATTAATAAAATGCATAGATTAATACATGAAATAATGGTTTAATAATCAATTTAAAATTAAGAGAACCGCGACATGAAACGTGAATAAATTATAAGCATTAACAATGCAATTCATGAAAGTGTTTAAATGTCTTTTAGTTTGTATAATTTAAAGAGAAGAAGCCGAAGAAGAATATAATCTCAAGTTAGTCTGTCATGGTCAGTCGTTGCTCTGCAAGAGCGGGTATCGACAATTCGCGATGCATTTTCTCGTGGGGTCTGCATATTTACTGCGTGGCGCCGCGGCCGCGACCGCCGTCGCCGGTCTTCCGCAACTTTTTTTCTACACATTATGTATTGATTGATGATTTGGACATTGCTTATCTTCATCATGCGTGACTTAATCTTTGATTGCTAGTGTGTGTGTTTTTTGTCAGCGATCAGCCGATATTTCAGCTTCTAATTTAAGGTAGTTAATTTGAATTAGTCAGCTTGTTAATACCTTAATTTAAATAATATTTCGTACATGTTTTGTTTTTATTTTGTAGTTTAGGTTGCATAAAAATCAAAGTTAATTTCTGTTCTCTTCCTCAGTCATATCGGACATACCGAACGTAATGAATATCAAACTATTAATCGACTGCAACTTGGTGTATTTTTGAGTGCTTAAGGCTTATAAGCATGTAAGTAGTATAGAGAAAATAGGGTAAACGACCAAAATAGAGCCTTAGGATATATCTTCTGTAACAGGCAAAAAACTTGAGTAGTCATAATGACCATTATAACACACGAAGATGATACCTTAAATATGGTTTAAAAAAATGTTTAATATTGTCCGAAAAACCAGCATAGTAGAACTTGACCAACGGTGATCGATTGTATCAGATCACCGTTAATTGATCAACAGATTGGTTATTAACTTTACACTAGGTACCTAGTTAGGCATCCAATTAGTTCCCACTATGTAGTAGGTTCAAGGCACTACAGTAAGAGAGATCAAATTGTCACAATTGGGAAACAGTGATGAATATCCAAAAGCTCAGGATTTAACTTAATTACCAGTCAAACCAGGTACAAGTATCTATCTCAGAATTTTAAAAGGCAAAAGTGTCAATCAAAGCGTAAACTGAAAACCAAATGACTGAAGTCATAAGGTAGAAATCATAAAACTTACCTCTCAAACCAATCAGTGTAAAAAAAAGCGCGTTATTATATGTGAAAATATGTAATCACTAGATCTACGCGTAGTGGGTTTAATCCTGAATAAACTCTGTTATAAACCTCTTTCTGCGCAAAATTAGGGTTCGGAAAAAGGTTTCCAAACAAAAATACATAATATAACTAATAATTGAAATATAATTGAATTTCTAAAATTTGAAAAATTTCCCATATACAGAGAAAATTTTCTAAAGACACGTCAGGTTACAACTACTAACTTCGGATAAAAAGAGAATGACCTCGAATTTTTCTTCTCCAAAAAAAAATCCACCGAAAATACGCATGGAAATGATATGGTCTATCAATATATAAGTCTATTGTGGTCCAGCCCCTAACCATGCATATAAAAAGACCTATTATTTTTGCTATAGTCGAGAAAAAAAGTAACAAATCAGAAATAAACATCCAAAATCGCTATGTTTAAGCTGTAAAGCAAAATGTGGAAAATCATTATATTTATGAATGACACAACAAATAATGGAATGCATCCAATTAGAAAGAAATAAAAATACCTATATTTTACAGATTGTTAGGCGCCATAACTGATATTTTGTGCTATATTAAAAATACCACATTTTTACCTATTTTAAAGTCTAGTCGTTGATAATCGTCTATAAATAATCTTTAAAAGAGTTTTTCTTCTACAATTTGTCAAGCTTTTTCAAACAATCAGTGTTTCTAGAGCATGGGAGATCAGCAAACCATATTTAACCAATTTAACTTCAAAACCAAACTCCAAACACTGCAGAAAACAAAGAAGTGAAAGCGAAACAAATGAGTTCTTGGAATTAAAGAATAGAGTTAATATAAAGAGTTAATATAATTCTTACTAAAATAGGATTACTATTATTTCACAAAAAATTATGGGTACCATAACTACATCTAAAGCAGTACAAAATAAAGGACAATTATTTTTGGTCTATTTTTATTACTTTTACTATTTTGTTGAATAGTACTCAATCAAATTACATATACAACTAAATTATTTGCATAAAAATATGGCGTTCAAGAAATTTTGAAATTACAGGCAAAATACTAATTTGCTTAACATCTTCGGAACTAGAAATTTGGGGCATAGGTATATTATT
Organism: Anthonomus grandis grandis; assembly: GCF_022605725.1. NCBI lineage: Eukaryota > Metazoa > Arthropoda > Insecta > Coleoptera > Curculionidae > Anthonomus > Anthonomus grandis. Next base: position 4,264,478 of record NC_065561.1, read on the forward strand.
ACTTTTAGTTTCGATTTGCATTCCATTCACTTGGAAATTCATTTTCCATAGTGTAACTGTTTATAATATTTACTGCAGATTTTTAGCAAAAGATTGTTTAAGATTTTTTATGGAGATTACATCATCCTATCTATCGCGTTTTTTCCTAGACAAATTATAATTTTCATAATTTTTGGTTTATTATTTCTATCTTTAACCTCGTTTCAACAATATAATATCTATATATTTAAATTGTAGAAGTTATTTTCATAACACGTGGTGAATCTAAAAAATAATTTTAAATTTTATTAAAATTTTCGGATTCGGAACTGCAATGGATTTTATTTTTTTATTAAATTAATTTTTTTTTGTAGTTGACCAGGATTCCTTGATCTTTTTTAATGACTTAACTTGTGGTATGACAGTCCAGAGGCGGCCATGATGTGAGGGAGAGCTGCTGTTGTGTCTTGAGAAATTAAACAAACGTGTTTTGGAGATTCCCGAGTTTTTTTGAGTCTGAGTATTCTAAAGACAAATATCGAAAGTATATTTAAAGTACCTAGGTGTCTAGTTGCACCTATATGTCCATAGAAAAGTTCACAAAATTTACATCACGAATACCTTCCGTCTTTTAGCCTTACTATGTACATTGTATTTCACACAAAAAAACGTCGTTCCCCATTTCCTTCATAAAATTCAAGATAGTCAATCGATGTAGTTCCGTTTGCAGAATTTCAAAATACTGGTCACTTTATAGGAATAGACTACCTAAAATTACTTAAACTAAAAGTTTTTTAGTTTCGAAAGTTTAGCAATATTCAAAAATCAAGACCATTCTTAACCGGGATAAAGGTCCAATCCCTTAGTGTCAACTGTATAGTTAGTGTTTAATATTTATTCGGCCATGCTTCCTTGCATTATTAGCTCTATTAATTACTTGGTAAAACTGTTTCGTTATTTGAATTTCACGCCAAAGCTTCGAATCACATAACTATCAAAACTGCGTATGCACAGAACATCATGTAAAAGAAGTAAAATGTTTGAAATGTAAAGAAAATTATTTTTTTTAAATATAACTAAACAATATTTATTTTGATTTTAAATAAAGTAATTGTTTTTAAATCATCTTTAACAAAACATAGTCAGGTTTAATAATTTCCAAGAATTCCACCATTTGTTGAATAGCTCGGGTTGCTCTGTGGACAGATGATTCGGGCGAATTCTTAGAGTTTGTGCTGTGTTTGTTATCCGATCCAGTAATGCTTATTGCGAACCCATATTTGTATAGACTTTTATGTTTATTTTTGGATCCTGTATACGTACCTGAAATATTGACATTTCCTTAAAATTTATCATGTATATATGGACACTTTTTTAATTTCAGGTTTAAGGTATTTAACCGTGAGAGCAAAAATGTATCAAAATTTGCTACTGCCTACTCCGTACATAAAACTAACAGAAATTTAATTAAATTTCATACTATGATACAACTTGTAAAATTACAACTGATAATGCTAAAACTATTAAAGGTAATCTACTAAAATTTACCAAATAGAGTTACATTTTACGACTCCTTACAACTAAAATTCCAATCCCCAATAGAGATTTGATTCAACTCTTCAAGAAAGTCTGATTGCCCTTAGGAACGATCATCGTAAAAAAACAATTTAACAATTAGTAATATATGTAGTTACTATATATCTTTGTAGTTATATCTATAACAACAGTATTTATTTTTCGCATGAACATATCCCCTTTTAAAACTTAAAAGCCAATTTAAATTATCAATTAAATTTTGAAAAAAATCTTAATTATATCGCTCGTCCAACGCTGTGATTTTAATTCTTGAAACCGTCGCGTCGTTCGCTTGATATAATATGTGCAACTGATAGAAAAGGCTATTTCAGATACTCTACTACCCCATTTGAACCTCGTAGATGTAGATAGCAGTATTGAATTTTGCATCAACTTGCAGAGATGTTTTCACTTATTTCTAGTCCTCTAATATTTTGGACCAGATTTTTTGAAACTACCTACTTGTCATATTTATAAAATAACTGTAACTGTCCCCACTCTTTTCATTTCTATTGTCTTTGAATCTGATTTTCTAAATCTCTATATTTACCAATATTTCCATTGTACTTCGCTCTTAGTTGTTGTCATTCACGATAGCAATAATAATGAAAGCTATTATAATTGTTTCAATTAAGCCAATATATTATTATTTACCTGTTGATCTATAAATTCACTCTAATCCCAATACAATTTATGCTTATCATTTCTAAGTAGCGGATCCGAAGCATACTTGTAATATGATACCTTATCTGTTGGGAACAGTTCAATTTTATTGATAGATCTTGATTGATAAATAAAAATCCTACTACTAAACGTATTTACACAACAGAAATGTATGGTTTTTTTAAAAAACATTTTCTATTTTTGATAAAAAAAAATACCTTGGAAAGGTTAAACTATATGATCAAAAATGCAAATGGCAACAACTGAAGGGTTTTTCATGGCCATCTCAATAGTAGTATGTAAACGTCAAATTTGTTGGCAGAATTAGAACATTTTTGGGAAAAAATATTTATATTAAACTTTGTAGCATCCTGTATAAAAGAAATGTATAAAAGAGGAATAGTTTTATCAAGATAATGCGCGTTTGTGAGTGGTTGCTAAGGCAAATCACTCATAAACTGCAGCTTGCACTGCTTGACCACTCACGAGATCTAGCGACAAGCGACTATTTTTTTGTTCAAATCGAAAAATTGCGCTCAGATGACAGAGATTTTCTTTATCACCTTCGTACAAAATTACTTTGCACCATAACTGTAAGAAATATGTAGACTTACATAAGAAGAGTATGTAGAAAAATGTTAAAAGTTTAAATATTTTGGCCATGCCAGTTTAAGGTATTTCCGATGATAAGATTTACTAGGTTTCGGATCTTATTTTATCTAGTCCTGATGCCTTTTTATCTTCAATTTAAATATAAGTAAACGAAGTAATTAAATGAATAAAAAAAGTAAATATAAGTATTCTTTCCTTGCCCCAAGGATTAAGTTTAATAAAAATAAATATTTGTTTATAATACAGACTTTTGATTTTAAACAGTATTTTTTTTTGTATAAAACTTTGCTTTTTGAATTTGTTTGTTCACCAAGTTGTATTTTTTATATTCTATATTAAATTGTAATAACTTTTGTTGACCAGCATATTTTAAGTAAATATCCTGTTTTTATTCATAATATTTAAAAGGCCTTTTGTTATCTAATTTTGTTTCTCTTCCTTTTTTGTGTGCTCACTAGCCGATAGAGAAATGATCTCTAACATTATATTCAAAAATTCATTAAATTTGCATAATTTTATTTCTATTACATTTGATTTTGTGTTTTACTTTAAATCATAAAAAATGCATTATTTGAAATAATTATTTTGGAACTTTTTATTTCTAGGAGTGGGCTTACCTTAAACCTCCAACAACTTTCAATATTCAAAGGTTATAAGGTAAGATATTGTAAAATATTATAAGTATAAGGTAAGAGGTTACAAAAAAACAAATATTAGGAAAATGTGTAGGCCTTAATAAATCATTACTTATTGTTAAACTTTATTAGTGTACCTATTTACATAAAAAAACATTTAGTCAAACCAATGCGCACGCATGAATTTCGTCTGCTCTACTTAAATTTTACCAAATAATACGCAAAAGTTTCTAACATATTTTTCTGATACAAGTTTACGTATACTAGTGCACAATCTACATAAAATCGTAATCTCAAAAATGTTTAATATGCTATATATGATGATAATAGATGAAATATGAAAAATATAGGATGAAAAGTGAAGCATTATTCTAATAAAAATAAAATATAATAAACTGAAAAAGTAGATAAATTTAAACACTAGGTATACAAAAATAAAATTAATAATCTTCGAAACAAACTTAACAAAAACCAATTCTTAAAAAAAAAGGGCCTTCTTTTTTGACTAAACAATAAGTTAACCTATTGACGGTTCCTGAGACTCTTTCCTGGGCAAGTTCGGCAGCGTGCGTATGAGTAGCGAGTGCTCCGTATTATAATCGTAAAAAAAGCAATTTTTTAGTTAAAAAAGTGAGAAAAAGTGCAAATATGGATATGACAAGTGACGGCGAAAAATGTGGTATAAAAAAAGGGACGATACAACTACAACATAATAGGACAAATTCATTAGGATCTAAAGGTGGACAAAGTTATCTGAAGCCTAAGGAAATAGGTGAGACAGAAGGTAAATATGTCCTCTCCATTGGCGTACTATTTTTTATTTTTCAGAAAATTAAAATAACTTAAAATTTTCTCATGAACACGTTAGCACAAAACAAATAATAAATAGGTCTACGTCTCACTGTTTGCCGTAGGGTACCGTAAAAAACCTGACGATAACGTAAAACACTTACGCCTCGAACAGATCTGGGTTGGGGTGCCAATAAGTTTAAAAATTGGCTCGGCGCGAAACCACTGCGGAGGTGGCATCCGCCATTTAAGGCAACAATGCAGAGGTCGACAGTAATAATACCAATTCCGAAATATTTACAAATACTGATTTTAATCATCTAGTAGAGCTTAACCAAAACAAGAACGTTAATATGCATGAATCTAATTTCTGTAATTCGGAAAATATTTTTAAGCCACGGAATTCGATCGTTAGAACTCCTCCAAAATTATAACTAGTTGAAAATGGGATAGAAACAGTAACATCAAAAAGATCACACTCGGAAACTAGTCCCCAAGATTATGAAGCAAGCGAATGAAATCAAGCTAATGAAAATCCACCCAGCGAGGTTGACAGGTGACGCTCATCACTCATTGCTCCTTAAAGACATAATTTAGATATCGAAGACAAAATCAACACAGCTGAAGATATAATAAAATTGTTAAGTTAAACAAAATCGGTGAATCAAAAACGGTCTTACAGTTTTCCAAAGACGATGTAAAAAAACCAAATAAAAGATCAAATAAAAGCGACGTTACAAATTTGAAATGGGCAGCCCTAAAAAACAATTCCTTAGTTAGCCTATAAAGTACGATCGTTGGAGAAAGAAAATCAAATGATGCTGCAATAAATAGGCAATATAAGCGATTTTGGAAAAAACTTTTGAAAAAAAAATGGTAACCTCTCCTAAAATAAATAAATATGAGATGCTGATAAAATCCAAATAATCAAATAATTTCAGGGAAGTAATGAAGGAAGTAAAAAAGAATTTTGCTGAAACCCTTGACGGTAAACAAACATTTTAATATGTAAGGCATTTGAGCAATGGAGGAATAATTATTGAGTGCCAAGATATAACTCAACAAAATGCACTGAAGAACTCCAAGCCAAAAAATTAGAAAACACATATCCTATGTTTTTTATAACTGGCATTGAAAAAGAATATGACCCAGAATACTTGTTGCAGAACTAATAGAAGAAAATCGCGACATAAAAGTTATATTTAGAGACGATGTGAACAACAAAATAAAATTAATTACTAAGAAAGCATACAGAAATGAGAATAGAGAAAATTGGGTGCTACAAACTAAAGCTCATATCTTTAAATGGTTTATAAAAAAAGATAACCTAAGTTTTGATTTAATTAAAGCTTGTGTACAAAAATATACCAATACTACGTGCTTTAATTGTTGTTACTTTGGTCATGTTGCTAAGTATTATAGAGGTGAGCCATTGTATTGAATATACTACATTAAACTGTCCTAACTGTAAAAGGTTGATCTTCCGTGACAAAATCAACTCGGCAAAAGACCGAAATTGTCTAGCTTTTTTGGAAAAACTAAACAAAATGCCACAACAAGTAAACTATTCAAGTGACATTCAAAATTTTTTGAACCAAAAAGAGGCTCAACTACAACTACCCCATGTAAAACAATAAATATTAAAGGATAAGCTATTATACACCAAAATGTTCAGTCAATTGGAAATGGAAGAGTGATCAGCTTCAGATTTTCCAGGTTAGAATCTTTCATTTAGCTTCTTCCTTTTGCGGTGAAAAGGGATATGGTGGAGTAGTAGCTTACGTGAAAAAAAAATGCTTTCAAGGTTCTAAAACTATAAACAGGTTGGCAATGGAAGAACAGTTTGAATGTACTTGCATCGAGTGTATTCTGGCAGGTGAACAGTCTTATGTGGGTTCAGTGTATAGATTTCCAAAAGGTGAGATAAAAATATTTTAAGAAAAATAGAAAAAAAGAGAAGAGTTGGAATAGAGTTACTTTTGTGTTTGACAGCTAGTCAAACACAAAAGTCAAAAGAAGGCATTTATAGCAGGTGACTTTAATATGGAAACTTTTAAAACCTAATAGAGATAAACAAAAACTCTTTTCAATTAAGAACTCATTTAAGTTCTTTCCAACAATTACAGAAAAAACTAGGTTAAATAGTTGCATCGATAATATATTTACTAATATTGATATTGCTTGTGTTCTAGCCATGACTTTGCAAAATCATATTTCAGATCATAAATAGCAAAAACAATTTTCTTGACTAAAAACCAGTATACATACCCAAAACAATAGAAAAGATTTTTTTCTGAAGCAAACAATGCTTTTTTTTATTTAACTGCTATAAGAAGAAACCTGAGCTCACGTTTTTGGTAAGGAAGATTGTGATGTAAATAGCCAATAGGGAGCTTTTGTGAATATATTTGTACCAATTTTAAATCAAAGTTTCTCAAAGAAACTAATATGTAAGAAAAGTAAAAAAATATCTATGTAAAAATAAAAAATATGAAAATAAGATCAAATAATTAAAATAAGTGTATGTGGACTATAAAATAACTATATGTATACATAGAAATTTCTGGGAAAATCATAAATTAAAAATCACTGGACAAACTAAGCAATGATTACAACAATTTTTTGCGTAAAATAGTACCTAATCTGTTAAAAGATTTAAAAAAAAATAACATGGCAAACGAATATAGCACCTAACCCTAGAAACCTTCTTGTTAAAACCCGTGAGCCCAAGCCAACTTTTAAGTTTTCTTAAAAAATTAAATAAATAAATAAAATAAATTAAGCTATGGAAATGATGTTATATCAGAGAGTATTGTCAAGGTTTGCATTCCAACAATATCTGAAGTTTTCTGCCACATTTTGAACAATTCATTAAAGCATGGAATTTTCCCAGATCAGTTAAAAAGTGTCCTCATTAAGCCAATCTACAAAAAAAGGGCGATCCTAATGAATTTGAAAACTTTAAACCGATCAGCCTACTTCCAAGTTTACTCACTCTGTATTGTTATGACGAATTTATAATTACCTATAAGTTACCTTTGGGTATTAGTCACCTTTTCAGTAAATATCAATTTAGAAAATACTATCTCATGCGTCTCAATTATTGAATTGGTATAACTAATTAATTCTTCTTTTCAACTTATTATTTTCCAGTTTATACATCAGTGAAGCAATAATCGAATTCATTGAATACTAGAGTTTTAGAATTTTACATTTAATTATATTAAATAAAAATTGTATTAAAACTGTTACATTACATTTTATATTTTAAATATATATATATATATATGCGTTACAAATTTCCCATTCAAATTGATTATATTAGAATAGTGAATTATATCTGGTATATTTTGTTAAATAATTCTTACCGTATCTCTTTCCACAAAACTGTCAAAACTATTATATAGCGCACCAGTAAAAAGTTCTTTATACAATGTTCATATCTATTGATGATATGTATCAGTAATTTTTCTACTGCTAATTGGAGTTTTTAAAGTCATACCTTACATGATATGCTTGGATGTCTTTACATGACCATTATAAATTTACTACGTCTACTACACGCCTTGCCAATAGGAATGAAACGACCACTTTTCCATTTTTTCTGTTCTTTATTGCCTTATTTTTCAGTATTTTCGATTATTTACAATCTTAAAATATCTTTCAAAAAGCTACAGTAATGTTAAGGAAGGTTATGTTATAGGTAGAAACATACAAATCAACCAAACCGAACAGTTTCTAGCACAGCTGAGTCCAAATACCGCTCACCTGTTCCTTGCCATATCTGAACTTGTCCATCGTTGTAATGTAAGCAGAATCTGGACTTATCCGAAAACAAAACATTACTTCATTGTGGTATTGTCCAATGACGATGTGCGCTGGCGAAAATTCTTCAAGCACTTCAATGCTCTGCTTCAAACGAGGCACTCTAACAGACCTCCTAGCACGCAATTGAGACTATGATGAAGTCTATTATGTAATGTTTGATCAGAAATTCTGATTTCTGTTGTGGCTGCTAATTTATTTTAAAGCGCTCGTGCAGTTTCTTCTTTCGTTTCCTAAAGATTGTCGCCCACTTGTCCGTCACGGCACGGGCCGTTACTCATAGCTTGATCGCCTTCTTTTCCGTTGGAAACCGTCACGTCGCGATCGTGCCAGTGAAGATCTTTTTATTTTAGTTTATATAATAGTGACTAAGCAGTAGATATGTGTAAGAGCAGCAGTTTTGATAAAGAAGTTATTACACCAGCCTCCTTTTTGGCAGAAGAAGAATAAAATAAAAAGAAGAGAAAGAGAAGCATGTGGGTCCATCCAATTATTCAAAAGAGGGCTAAGCTCGGGGAGTTACATCACTTATTTAACAATTTGAAAAGAAATTTTTCCAATATTTTAGAATATCGCCAAATAAATTCTTAGAACTGCTTGATATTTTAGAACCTGATTTAACATTTCAAAATTCCTCATTTCGCAGAGCAATATGGAAAAAAGAAAGGTTTTCCGTTATATTAAGGTAAATAATAAATCGGTATTTTGCATTATTTATGTTTATTATGAATATCAAAGCACAACACTAACATTATTTTATTAAAAAAAGGAAATAAAAAAACATTCTTTGATATTTACCAACAAATAGTAATTATTATAGTATAAAAATATTTTCGAATACCAGCACCAAATTTTGCACACAGTTTATTTTTATGTTTTCTGAGGTTGAAAAACCCACCGGACACATTCTTGGGGGTATCATAATCATTGATATTGTTAGCAATATTTTCGGGGAAACTGGTGGAAGGTGGTTGAATAGAAGTAACTTCTGGTAAGTGTTGCTGAGAATATGATAAGAGTGATTGTGATTGTGAATAGGGCTCTGGTGGTATGGCTGGTGAGTGCTGTGTTTGAAAATGTGGTTGTGGCATGTGACCTAATTTTGCTTATGAAAATTTTGAACAAACGATTGAAAATATTTTCGACTTGAATTCAATTTGTATTTAAGATTTGTATTCAAGATTCAAGATCGTTTGTATTTTGTGATTAAGATATTCCTTTTCGGCTACTTATTTCCTTCAAATAATCTTGAAGAACTTCCGCTGAAGACAGTGCTTTTTGGCCTTTTTAATGTAAGGCTTTTTTTAGCTGATATTTGCGACGTGTTTGACGCAAAACTGCAAGGTCTAGGTGTGGAAAGACATTTTGGAAGAGTGTTGGAACTGCAAACATCATCTGTGAGATGGATTTTTCCTGCTCCTGTGTTTTATCTTCTGATGAACCAGATTGCTTAACATTATTAGTTTGCTTTTTGTGAACTAAGAACACTCGCAGAAAAAAAACATTTGTTTGTCATATCGGCACGTTTTTTTTTCTTTTCTGATTCCTTAATTTTAGTCCTCTGACACCTAATAGCTGTCTTAACGCTCTCAATCTTTTCTTGCATTCGGCAACTATAAACAAAAATTGGTGCTGGAACTTCAGTATACTCCACAAAGTTAAAATGTCAAAAAAAAAACTGACAATCACATATTTTATGTACCAAATTAGGTTTGAAAAAAAGTAAAAAAAGTTTACTAATTCTAAAGATCTCAAAAATTAATGGTCTTTCCATGTTGTACATTATTATCAAATCTTTAGTACTTTTTTGTAGAAATTTAAGTTATAAAAAGCGCGTAGTAGGAGTGCGTAGTATTGGTTTAAAAGTTATAAAATCTTAAAATATTTCAACCCCCGGCCCCGTTTGGTAAGTGTTTCACTTTTTTTAGATTTTTCACTTTTTCTAGATTTTTCACTACGGAAGATACATTCTGAATAATTGCGTTTAGATATCGACTTGGAGTTTGTGGATGTTCTGAGGCGATATGGAAAAATATTACGATTGGGACCTGTAATACCTTGAAATGGAATTGAAATTGTCGAAAGAGTGGGCTGCCAAGGCAGTTGTGCATATAGGTCTCCTGATGGACCCGTTATGCCCCACCGGGGGTTACCAGAGTCCAACGGCCTTAGAGAAACCGATAAGGCTTTCTGGTCTAAAGGACTTAAAGTCACTCGGTGCACTGAAAGTCACTCGGTGCACTGAAAGTGTTACCCAAGTATTTGAACCTGGCGCGCGTGAGTGCTGGGCACTCCCCGACTACATGGTCAACGGTTTCATCCTCCTCACAGCACCACCGGCATTCCGGGTTGTCCGCAATACCGATGGTATGGAGATGGCTTCTTAAGTGCCAGTGACCGGTTAAAAGATCGGTCACTAGCCGAATTTCGCGTTTTTTTAAGCGTAGTAGATTTTTGGTGAGACAGGCAGAGGGCTCACCTATGTGCGCTTTGGCCTGTCTCATACCAGGGGACTCAGTCCATCTTCGGTGGGTCCTCTTGTCCAGCAGACCCTTCATTGACATGACCGCTACGCACTTGGCGATACCAATTATGGGTTCCGGCCCCATCGGCACATTCGCGGATCCCAGTCTGGCAAGAGAGTCCGCTTCCTCATTACCTGCATGGTCTGCGTGGCCAGGTATCCAGACGAGCTAGAGCCTGCAGCCAACCTGCACCAGTTTTTTTAGGACTTTTCTGCACTCTAGTACAAGCTTGAAGCTTACCTTTGCGCCCGTGATAGCCTTAATGGCAGCTCTGCTGTCCGAGCATATTGATACGACTGTACTGCGGTTGGTAATACCTTTTCCTTTAAAGGAAACTTGGTTAAAAAGTGAAAAAGATTTCAAGAATTTTTGGAATTTTCCAAAATTTTATGGAATGCTTTGCTGCTATAGATGGGAAACACATAGTTACCGACAAACCACCAAATAGTGGCTCTCTTTCTTTCAGCTACAAGAAAACATTTAGTATTGCTTTACTTGCATTTGTTGAATGAGACACGAAGTAGTGGTGTTTGCATACAAACTGATAGAAATTCTTCTAACAAATAAGCTAGCGTCCTCTCGCTGGGCAATGGAAACTGTTGTAACTAACTTGACAGTTTGACGTGCTTAATTTGACCAATCAAAATGGTAGAGAGGCGTGGCCGAATTAGAGCGGGAAATCAAATTTAATTTTATCTGATAATCTTATCATTTAAGTAATATCTAAAGCAAATGCCTAATCAAAAAGGTTACTTATAGAGAAAAAGGCCTTTTTGATTAGTGTTAGCATCAGATATTGATCAGAATAAAAATAAAATCTTCAGCTTTATTTTACATATCTAAATGAGTTAATTTACTGCAATAATCAATTAACAATTGTGTACTACATAACATTTACAAAATGGAAATAAAACTATGTTTTGCTTTAATACATTTATTATTTAATTTTCCTTAAAAAAATTACTTAAAATGATATAAGTAATTTACAATAATTTATTATAACAGACTTTATATAAATTAGAATTAATAATTTTTAAAAGTATTTTATTAGCACTGAACTACCCTAATTTTTAAATAGATTTGAAAAAGTTGTGAAGATTTTTGTGCTATTTTCTTATCATACATCTAAATACATTACCATTATTCCCCAGTTTATTGCTCTATACACTTCTGAAATAGAGTATAGGTTAATAATATCCCTATTCTACTAACATAAACATATATTCAATAGAGGATGAATTATCCTTGTTTAATATGTACTTGTTTCTGTTTCCTAAAGAAAAATTAAACAAATGTTGAAAACTAATTAAAAATTTTATAACAGTATTATCCAAAGGATCGATATATCTATCTACAAAACAAAAACTCTTTGAAAATTAAAACTTAGTTATTACAACTTATTTTAGTATAAACATATATCACTTACATAGTATATATTTGTTGGTCTCTTATAATACTAACATTTCATGGAACTATAATGTTAATAAAAACTTAATTGAAAGATACATGTCTATATAAAATAAAAGGAAACTCTTAAAAATACACAAGTTAAAAAAAACATTCATTCTAATCCATTTTGAGTGCTCAGCTCTCTTAGTCTCTATATCTATGTCTCAAAAACATAATAGTAATAAATAAAATCAGATTTTCTTACCAGAAACCTGGAATTGCAAGCTGCAAATCAATTAAAACATTACTCCCAATATTGAAAGAGAACTTTTTAGAAAAAAAGTGATGAATTTAAAATAACATCCTTAAAACAAATAACAAACTCAACCCACGCTTCATTGCATTCATTGAAATACAAACTCAAATAGTATTGTACGCCAGGGGCTAGCGCGTGTCCTATCAAAAATGTAGTCTCCAATTTGGCATATCTTTTTAAAAATCTTTATCACAGACGCTACACGGTACGACAGATACGTTGACGTCATCGGTATACACGCGGTTTGGCTAACACGCGTGTCTCGGCTTGTCGTTGAGTTGTGGAGATCCACACGTTTGACACACGCGTGCTGGGTCCAGAAGCATTTTTACGCAAAATTGAGTGCATTTCCCCAGTTTTATAAAAATTGAGGAATTACTGATTAAAAAGGTACGGGAACACCAGTCATTATATAATATTAAAAACCGAAATTACATAAATAAACAAATACGTCAAGAATCTTGGGAAGAAATTGGCCGGGATACCGATGACGTACAAATGATGTTCTATCAGTCATTGTTAACAACTGTCTGTCAGCTCCCTGTCAATTTTGTCAAGCAAGATGGCCGACATACAATTCCAATTTTCACCATAAAAGCTTCATACATGTGAGCGGTGGTCTATTCATTTGCTTGGTTTTAACTCTATCTGTATTTTAACGGATTGGAGTACGCGCTTAACTGCGGTAGAATACAGTCGACAAGGTCGTTTCGTGATTCTCGAGTGCGAACCGCAAAAAAAGTGCCAAGTATGCGATTAATCCGTGAGAACACTATTGTAGCGAATTTTAAAAACGTTCGAAAAAAGCCGTTTCAAATAGAAATTCATAAATGGATTAAAGAAACATTTAACTTTTCTGTTGACCAAGTGTGTGGCATACAATGTAACACTTTGTCAAAAAAAGTGTACATTAAACTTATATCCAACCTGTTAGTGAAAAATACACTAAAAAAGTTTGAAACCGAATCTCCGAAATTTATCGATAATGAAGGTATAAGGCATGAAATTCCTTTGGAAGAGGAGGGACAAGGCGTTGTTTTAAGAATCTATGATCTACCATTAGAATTAGAAGACTGTAAAATTAAGGAATATTTGTCAATATATGGCAGTGTCAAAGGTGTAAGAAGGGAAAAATGCTCCGGCTCGGAATACTATGAAGTGGAGAATGGAATTCGATCGGTCCTTATAACCATGAAAAAGCCAGTACCGTCTTATATTTCAATAGAAAGTTATACATCCCTGGTGGTGTATAAAAACCAAATAAGGACCTGCATGTTATGCAACAAACCTGGGCATGAAAGGCGTGACTGCCCTGATCGTATCGTAGCTCGTATTCAGGAAATTCGTAGGCCACAGGCACCTGTGCCTACTGAAGAGGATCAACAAATAAGGAAGCTATACTCCGAGATAATAATCAAAAATAAATACAATAATGACAATGGCCACAACTCAGAACAACCCCTATCGGAATCGGAATCCAATAGTACACAAACTCCAGACGAAATCATCAGTATTAAAGAGGCACAGCCTCCTTCTCCCGATATAATTGAAGCGACACCACAGGACCAAAGCCATCATATGGAAGGCAATGGAGGATCAAAGCGATGTAGAGATGCTCTTACATCCAGCGAAGAAGAAGGATTTAAACCCCTCAAGACTAAATTTCGAAAGGATAAAAAAACCGGTCAGTATGTCTTAGGTGAACAGTCTAGTGAGGTTGACAATGAAGAATGTGAAGTGGAGAAAACAAGTGATAATGAAAATTAAATTAAAAAAAAGGATATCTACTGTAAGTTAAAATATCTTGTTAATTTTTAGGATTAAGTTAATAATTTCTGTGGGGTATTTTTTTTCTCTATATCGCTATTAATGGCTCAATTAACAACAATATGTTCCATAAATATAAATGGTATTAGAAATAATATAAACCAGTCACTCTTATCAGATTTTATTAAAAAGTATGATATAGATATTTGCTTTCTACAAGAAGTTAATACCGATTGTAAAAAAACCTTAAAAGGATATGATTTTTATACAAATCTAGGGCCAGATAATAGGGGAACAGGCTTTGTATATAGAACAGGTATTTCTGTACAAGATATTTTATGCTCACCAGATGGTAGGATTATCTCAGGGACATTTAATAGCATACGTTATGTTAATATATATGCACCTTCTGGTTCAAACAAGAATAAAGAAAGAAATCTGTTTTTTCAAAATAATATGTCAATTCATTTAAACTTCGATGGGCCAGTAACTCTTTTAGGCGATTTTAATTGTATAATTAAAAAGAAAGACTCAAAAAATCCGACAACAATAAATAAAATACTAGAAAAAATTGTACAAAATTTAAAACTTATTGACATATGGGAACTTAAGTACAAAAATAGGGTAAACTTTACATTTTTCAGATCTCAAGCTGCCTCTCGCATAGATAGGGCTTATATAAGCAAGGAACATAAATATTTGGTACATAAATGTGATACATATGCTGTCCCTTTCTCAGACCATCATGCTTTGATTTTCTTATTAAAAAATGATCATACAGTTAAAACAATTAAGTATGGATATGGATATTGGACGCTAAAAAAATCTACTTTGCTCGAAAATATAGACAACTTTAAATCAGAAATAGCTCAAATTAAAAGACATCCCCTGTATGAAAAAAATTTTTTAGATTGGTGGTTTAGAATTTTCAAAAAAAGAACATTAAATTTTTTCAAAAATATTGATATTAATATCGCAGTAGATAGACGAGACACTTTAAATTTTTATTATTCGGCCTTACATCAAGCGAAAGAAAAATTAAATTCTGGAGAAAATTATTTTAAAGAATATACCGAAATTAAAAATACCATATTCTACATAAAAGAAAAATACGTCATGCAAAACTTTAATAATAAAAGTCAGGACCTAGTAAATGATAAATTTAGCCTTTATGATATTATGAGAAAGAGAAAACAATCCAATTCCGCGATAACAAATTTAAAAACAGAGCAGGGACAAGACCTAACTACCACAAATAGCATTCTCAAGTACTCTAAAAATTATTTTAAAGACAAGTTTAAAAATCGAGAGACCATAGACAAAGATACAAAATGCTTACTTGCGCATATTAAGAAAAAAATTTCAGATATAGATAATCATTACATAACACAAAAAATAACAAAACAAGAAATCTTAGGAGTCCTAAATTTATCTCAAAATAAAAAAATGCCTGGCCTTGATGGACTTAGCTATGAATTTTATAAAACTTTCTTTTCTGAGATAGGTGATGAATTGGAAAAGTTGTATAATAGTTTCCTAATTGATCTAGTTAGACCACCAGAAAATTTCTGTGATGGAGTGATTATATTAATTCCAAAGGAAAAAAATGCAAATTTTTTAAGTGCATTTCGGCCTATAACGCTTCTTAATTGTGACTATAAAATCTTTACAAAAATTCTGACCAATCGTCTTAAAATCTACTCAGAAAAAATAATAAGCAAAGAACAATCATGTGGGGCAAACTACTCAATATTTAAGAACTTACTGTTAATAAGAGACTTAGTAATCCATTCGGAAAATAACTCTCAAATATCGGGAGGGATATTAAGCTTAGATTTTCATCAGGCTTTTGATAGAGTTAATCATAATTATCTCTGGCAAGTTATGCAGAAATTTGGATTTGATATGAAACTAATAAATGTAATTAAAAACCTATACAATAACTCATTCTCAAAAATTTTAATAAATGGCTGCATCTCGGATTCATTTCAGATTCTTAGCTCTGTAAGACAAGGTTGTCCCTTATCTATGCTTCTTTTTGCTTTAAGCCTAGAACCCTTTTTGTACCTGGTCAAATTTGTGATAGAGGGAATTAATATTAATAATCAAAATTTTAAAATTGCAGCCTTTGCTGATGATGTAAATATATTTTTAAAAAACAAAAATGACTTAGATCAAATTCAAAACATAATTGACATATTTACCAAGGGAACCAACGCAAAAATAAATTACAATAAATCTGAAATTTTATTATTAGGTAATTGGAGGTCTGATCGTTCTCACCTAAATAATTTTATTGTAAAAAAAATATAAAAATTCTAGGAATGCAAGTATACAACAATTTTAAAGAAATGGTTAATGAAAATTGGATTAATATTATAAAAAATATACAAAACTTTCTAATAAAAAATCAGCTGCGAAATTTGGATATAATAAGAAGAAATTGGGTAATTAATATTTATGCTTTAGCAAAATTATGGTACATTGCACAGATAATTCCTATGACTCATCAAATCAGTCAAAAAATTGTTTGCATTACAGGAAAATATATCTGGGCAGGAAGACTATATAGAGTTAAAAGACAACAATTAGAACTGCCGATCCAAAATGGCGGTTTAAATTTAATAAATATTGAAACAAAGACCCTTGCACTTCTTTTAAAAACTCAATTTTATTCATGGACAAATCAACCCTCAAAAATTTGGTATAAATCATATTGTAACAGTGTTTTTGACCCACAGAATAATAACTTAAATAATAAATTTTGTAAAGATATTAGGTCTAAAATAGAAAAATTTCAACTTATTTTTGACCCAGATAGATTAATTCATACAAAAGATATATACATCTCAATAATGTTAAAACAAAATATAAAACCCGAATTTGAATTAAAAAATCCCCAGACAAACTGGAAAATCATTTGGTCAATAATACGGAACAGAAATATACCGACTAAATGGCGGAGTTCTGTATACCTAGCTATAAACAATGCAGTTCCAATTTTGGAGAAAATTTTTAAACATGGGATGTCCAATAGTCCAGATTGTCAAAATTGCTTCACAATCGAAACATTATGGCACAAAATTAAAAACTGTATTAAATCCATCACGGTCTGGAATTGGGTCAGCAACCTTGTATTAATAAAATTTGGAAAAAATATTAATAGTCATAGCACAATACTAAAATTATTAGAAACAAAAATTAATAACGTAAAGGACAGAAATGTCTGGCAGTTTTTCATATGTGCTTTAATATTTTATAATTTAGAAAAGCAAGATGGAAACCTTGAAAATTTTGTTCAAATATTGAGAATAGAAAGATTTAAAAAGGTTAAAACAGGGACCATACAATATATGTCAAAAAAAGTATTTAGTTTTTAGGTTTTAAGTTGAATTTAGTATATAACATATTAATATACAAATTGCGGATAAGAATCACAATACACTTATTTTGTAATATTTATTTATTTTTTGTTTTTGTTTTGTTTGTATATATGTATATATATACATTTCTTTTTCTCTCATGCTATTAATACTTAGATAAAGTATTTAGGCTCGTATTTAGGTATACTCCTTTTATTTTTATAGAATAACTGTTAAATTTGTGATAACTAGTTATAATTTTAAATTGTAACAATATTTTGATAATAAAGGTTTTAAAAAAAAAAAACGGACGGTAACGTGCTGTGACGGACAAGTGGGCGACAACGTTAAAGCCGAGAACACACTATCGCCATGGTACATCACGTTATGAGCTGACGCATACTGTGGAATATCATAACGAATTTAAGTTCAGAAACACACAATTTGTAAATGTCGGGCTGGATATCCCGTACGTCAATTAATTAGTTTCTTTTTGCCAATTTTATGTTTTTTTTCTACATAATTTGTAAGTTTAGTTTTGAAAAATGGAATGTGCCCGTAGTACCGATTCCTCTGATTGAAAAGAACTAGAAGACGCTGCAGTATGTATACAAATATTGGAAAATAAAGCAAGTCATAGAGCAATATGGGTACATGAGATTAACAAAAAGAGAGAAACATTAGGTGAATTTCATCATCTTGTTTAAGAACTGGAACCCGATCCATACAGATTTCACATTTACTTCCGGATGCAAAAAGAAGATTTTGAGTTTTTGCACGACTTGAATAAAGATCGACTTGGCGAAAAAGGTAATTTTTTTAGAAAAAGTATTGGTACTTGAGAAAGACTGGCAGTATCTTTAAGGTAAGTGTTTATTTATTTTATGTATTTATTTCATTGAACATTACTTCTTACATTAAGAAATTTTGTTGAAAAATCTAATTATGCCTACTAATTTAAAAAAGTGAAAAATTTTAAAAACAACAAGCTACAACATAACAACACGTATAATTTTGTAATAACGTGTGAGTTGGGTTCATCAAAAGAATGGTCATTCATATACATTGGTGTAGATCCAAATATTATTTGAGCTTTTTCTGTGGAAGTATCTAAATTATTTCAGTTCCAACCTGATGCAAATCCGTTAAAACAACCTAATGAGGGTTTACAAAATTTGAGATCGTCAAAAAGAAATGCGACAGGAGGTGCTAATTAGATTCGAGAAACTCTTAAAGAATACTTCATTTCAGATGAAGGGAGCGTACCGTAGCAGATTAAAGTCGTACACACTCGAAGAATTCGTGGTGAAGAGCAATAATATCATGAGAATGTAAATTAAATCTCCAAATTTAATGATTATTTTTGGTTGTAAAATAAAACCGTTTAATTTAAAAAATAGTTATAGCTTTAAATATGAATTGTTTTATCTTCATCATCAAGAAATAAAATAAAATAAATACAATTATACTGCTAAAAATAATATGAAATTATCATAAAAAATATTTAACCTACCTAAAATGTTCAAATTCCGACCAATTTCTTTCCAAGATTCTTGACGCATTTATTTATTTCTGTAATTTCGTTTTTTAATATTATATATAATGACGCGTATATGATGACTCGTACCCTTACAATTTTGCGTTAAAATGCTTCCGTACCCAGCACGCGTATGTCAAACGTGTGGATTTTCCCAACTTAACGATAAGCATGTTGTATGACGTCAACGTACCGCGCCGGCTATGTCGTACCGTGTAGCGTGTGTAATAAAGATTCATAAAAAGACATGCAAAATTGGAGACCACACTTCTGATAGGGCACGCGCTAGCTCGTACCGTGACGTACTATGTAGAAAGTAGCGTAATAGCGTAATAGCGTAGTAGCTTAATCGTTCTACCTAGCTACTATGTAGCTACGTAGCACTTAATAAACAGTCTTCTCGAGATGATGTGGTCCTTTGACGCTGAGTATAGGGCCTTCTGATAATACCATAAATTAAATACTGAAACCATGCTCTGTTTATAGCGGGCGGACTTACATTGAGAATTTATGCGACTCTTCTTCTGGAAAAACCTTCCTCAATTAACGTTACGGCGCTAGCTATTTCAACTTCATTTAGGTAAACTGTATGGCGTATCCTTTTACCTAGCACATCAATATGGTAAATTTTAACTAAGACTTATAAAAATAAAACAGGCGCAAAGTTAATACGCGCTGATAACAAATTCTTAACATTAAAATGTCTAAATTTTTATCTGAGGATATCCAGACCAAAAAAATTTGTTTAGACCTCTACGAATAAGGCTGAAGTCAAAGTTGTTTAATTACAAAATACGTTGGAATATAAGTCTTTGGATTAATGACTTCTTTTTTGTTTTGAATACTTTATTTATATCTTAAAACAATATTTTAATAAGAAAAACAGTTTTTATTTACACGAGAAAAAGTAAGTAAATAAAAATATTAACATTTATTGATGACTCTACCCTGATATACTTTACGACTCAAATGATTAAACACAATGTAAAAAAGTAACTAAAAAATAATCTTCTACATTTACAATTTAATTTATCTAGTTGGTAAAACCTATAGATACTGAAAGACAGTCGCAATACGCGTACGAGCGAAAAATCATCATTTAAAAAAAATTACTCAACCAAGATAATTTTTGAGAAAAATCACTTTAATTAATTATCATTTTTATCAATTTTTTTACCTGACGAGCTACTACCTACAAAATATAGCAATTTGTTAGTTTTCTTGATCGAAACTAAATTGACAAATAACATTTCAATAATAATACTTTGATATCGAGTGTCTTTAAGTTTAAATTATCTTTATCTTTCTCTCTGCCACTTAAAATAATAATCAAATTATCCGACAAGTTATTGCTTTAAGTTTTTCTTTTATTTCCTTTTAAATGAATTCTAAATACAAAACTCTTTCTATAAATAAATCTAAAAAAATACTAATAAATGTGCCTACAAACTTAAAATGCATTTATCTCTTATTAAACTTTATTAATAAAGATATAATAAAATTAAAAACAAAAACTTTTAATAAATATTATTTAATTTTAGACAATATCAGTGTTATATTTTAACACTTATCTGAAAATAAATATTTAAATACTTTATTTTAAAAACTTTAACCGATACATCTAAGAGAAAATAACCGAGTGAAAAATGACTTTAGAGGCAAAAACAAATCTAAGAAGAGTAAAGCTGACAGCTTCTTGCCATAATTAGGATGCCGCAGAAAGTTGATGGTGAGCATCGCGTCGTCGCGTCAAACTTTCCAGTTAAAAGTTCTGTGATGCTGAAGTAACCCCCGAGTGCATCGACCGACCTGGATACAAAATAGAGAAAGAAAATTAAAGAGAATAAATAGGATGTAGGTAAATTTTCAACAACGTAATATAATAATATTAATAATAAAAAAATTAAGGCTGCTTTAAATAATGTAATAAAATATTTATAGCAGCCTAGTTAATTCAAGGTAGCTGAGAATATGAATCACCAATATTCTTTACATTAACATTTCAAAAATCAACAATTCTCGATTTTTGGCGGCTTGATACTTTAGCGTTCTTTGGAACAATACATCTTGGTCGTCAGATGAGTTAATTATTTTGGTCCAGCATCTCTTAAATCTGGGGTTGATTCCTCTTTTTTTGTTTACTTCTGGGTATCTCTATATCCGTGCATCCATGTATGCACGAGTAAGTCATCTGTAGTCCTAATATGGCGTATTAAATTAGTTTGTTGCCATCTACATAAAACATATTTGCATAATCTTTTCAAAGTTTTCAAATTGCATTGCAAAAGTTTTAACATTTGGCTTTCCGCTACTTTTAGTGTAAAATTGATATACATTTCTACACATTTTACAAAAAACCGACGATTTTTCGTTAGTTTTGACAAAAGCCGGTATTCTCCACAGTTATCCAAGTTAGTATAAAACATACAGCTCATCTGAGGTATCGTTTTCAGTAGCCTCTAGGAGCAGTTAATTAATCTTCATTGGCCAGAGATACTATGTGACTCTCCTCACTTCTATATCGGGTCCTTCTTGCAGTGGCAACCCAGCTCCTCCAGCATAACTTATTAAATTTACAATACACAAGAAAAAGCTAGCGATCATGCGTAGCTTTAAAATAAATAGCCTTACACAAAAAGCTTCCAGAACTTAAACGGCATTTAAGTTAGCTATTTTTCAATTTTCCGAAATATTTCGATATGGTCGCGCAGACAGTCCTATTACACAATACTTATTAAGAGCACCGACAACGATTTTTGCCTAAACCCAATATTAAATACCGAGATTTTAAAATCTGGAAAATTGACAGCGAAGTTGATCAGCACCAATGCAAGTCTCCCAATATGGCTGTTCGCCATTTTCGTTCGTTCCACAAATTGTCCCTTCAATAATGAACACTATATGGAGGCAAATCACTACCTAGCTCCAAAACACCTACACAAACCCTCTTAATAGATATACCTTCTAAAAATCCACCATGAGTAAAGATTAAGTTTGTTAGTTGTATCATTAAGTTGTTTAATACATTAATATTGGTTAATACATTACACCATTTTGGAGATTTAAATTTTATTAAATAAAGTTACTTACAACATTTTGCTTAAACGCTAAAAATGCTGAATAATTAAACGTAATAATTGAAAAGTAATTGAAAAATAAACGTAATAGTGAATTGTATTGATTCGGAAGGGGCAACTGTTTTTTGCAATTTCTGATCGGACCTTGTTGCAGTATAATGACCTTTATGCCATGTTATTGTTAATGTAATTTTAGATTCTGGTATACAAATTATGTTATTCTTTAAATCAATAATAATTTCAAATTACCATGAAATCAATAATATAACATTTTAATCAGGGGCTCTCTTTATTTCTATATTTTATATTATACTAGTTTATTCTAGTTTTTATGCAATTACAGTGAGTCCTTTTTTGTTTTTCTTAAGAAAACGCTAGTTTTATGCGAGGAGGTTGGCTGTCTATCATAGATAGACATTATTGTTGTTTACTTTTAAATTAATGCTGACAATACGAAGTGACAGTCGACCAAAGGTTTTCAATCTTTTCAAGGGCAATTGTGTATTAAAAATGGGATAAACAGGAAGGGAGCAGGGAGGAAATCAAAAACAGGTGCACAAGGGATCAACTTTAGAGGGAAGCCGACTAGTACAATCACTTAAAAGATAGAGTGACGTGGGTAGTAAAAACAGAACTAAAATAAGGGAGCGCCGCCTGTTTTTATCCTTAATGGAAAAGAAGATTCCGGTATACTTACCCAAAACAGGAAATCTCTAACTGAAGATGAAGTCTGAAAATCTGAAATGAAATCTCTCAGGAAAACTACTAGGCAGAGGAAAAAACAGAAAATATATATATATCAGCTACAAGCTCTGTTGTCCACCTTTATTACAATAAACCGAGCAATAAACTCTTTATAATTTTATAGTTATGCTCAATTTGCCTTTATTTTATCCTCTTACCTCTTTACTACCATTAAATATGTCTAATCTATTTTTTTTGCAGGCACATGAGAATAAATTTAAAATTTCATAAATTTAAATTTTCATGACGCAACATTTGGTAGATCAGAGAGAACTGGTAGAAACATATTCTCTTCTTTTCGCCAGCCATACTCAGTTGGTTCTAATTCTACTTGAGTTTTTTATGGGCATTTATCCAAATATATGCCTGTAATCGGGCTCTTCGTAAAGCTGGTAATAGTGAACTTTGGGTTGGAGGGAGCTGCTCACTTTCCAGCTGCTGTTTGAAAAATCCCCACCAGCATAACTCCGCCAGTGTCGTTATATTGGCTTTTAGGTTGTGCACCATGTAAATAAATTTTTCTAGCTGATTTGATATTTTCTCCACTTCTATTTCAGTATTGCCAAGATTGATTAAAGAAGCTAATATTTGATCATCTGCAGCTTGAAACGCTTTAAAAAACTTCAGTTTGCCTAAAAGAATAAGACAATGTAAACTAGCAGAAAAACATTGTTTTATTTTTATAAGTTTTAATCATTAATATTTTCTTACCTTTTTTTGCAAACCCTCCTGTGACATCGCAGCCTGATAGCGCATGAAACGCGGGTAAAGCCTCTTTCTGTAGGTACGTGAGCTATTGGCCTATCTTGTTTATATCAACATTTCTCTTTTTTGCTCCTGTTCCAGTCTGAAACTGCAGTTGGCAACCAAAGATTTCGCTGTACTTCAAGAGAAGAATAAATACATCGGTGTCTAAAAAATATAATAATAAATGTACAAATATTTTATTACATACATATTTCGTGTAGTAAATTCATACCCAAAGAGCACACAGTAATACATGTTTCTTCTTTTTTTTCAGCATGATTGGCAGCATATGTAGCATGTAAAATGATTTTGGTATCAGCTTCTTCCTGGCTGGATGCCAGATCTTCAATATTTTCGCTTTTGGTCATGCAGCTTCTGTTCCAAGATGCAAAAAGCTTTTTGTTGTTGAACAAATCTGAGTCCAGGCATTTTTTTAACAAATACTCTGATAATTTGTTTTTTGTTCTATTGCTTGACAACAAATCTCTGATTTGAACATTTGACATATTAAGAGGGTCTCCAATAGTAAACTGTTTGGTGCTCTGTTCATACCTTTTATTTCTAGTATTTTGTTTGAGAGAAGAATCATCATATCTGTCAAAAACTAAATGTATATCGTCATATTTTCCATATTTATTCCAAAGGACAGATATAAAATGGTTGGCCAAACTTAAACAGGTCCTCATGCTTTTAGGTTTTTGCAAAAGATGAAGTTCTGCCATGCCATCAATTATAACAATATTATAAATGATGATGTTGAATACAAAACTACCTAAAAAATACCCTTATTTAGGCAACAAATTATTTATTT
Organism: Anthonomus grandis grandis; assembly: GCF_022605725.1. Classification (NCBI taxonomy): domain Eukaryota; kingdom Metazoa; phylum Arthropoda; class Insecta; order Coleoptera; family Curculionidae; genus Anthonomus; species Anthonomus grandis. The sequence goes on from NC_065561.1 coordinate 4,288,831, forward strand.
TAAAAATATGCAAGTTACCACGTTGACTTTCTGGAATAATTTCTTCAAGTACGTGCATCAGTTTTGATTTATCGGTATGCATATGCATGGTCCCATCTAAACTAAAAAGAGCTCTTGGAACTGCGGAAAGCTCATATCTTCCAATAATGTCCTTCAAATTTATGTCCGATCTTGACCTGCAGACAACTAGCAATCTTGAGAAAAGTGAACGATCTACTTTAAGTTCTTTAATGCAGTTATCCTTTCTAGTAGCAACTTTTTTATTAGAATCTCTATAAAGCTTTAATTTTAGTTTTTTTACTGGATCCCACAAATTTTCTTGATTACTGAGTATACGCTTCTTGTTAAAATCCTGATATTAAGATAAGCCAATTTCACTCATATGGCAAACATCTTTTTTTACATCTTCATTCATCACTGCTCCAGTATAAATGTTAATTAGCTCAAGATTTTCGTCTGTAAATGGATTCATGATGGATTTAATCTTTTTTTTAATCATGGCTATATGAATATTTGTTTTTTCTCATGATGCTTATCGTTTTCATTTAAACTGGATTTGTTATGTTTTAAATAATTGCTCCATTCTGAGCTAATTCTGTCTAATTCGGAGTTTGATAAAAAAAAATTAGTTAAGCTCTCTGGATTTTGCGTTAACCCCACAATTCCCCCCAAAACTTTGAAACTTTTGTTTTTATGTTCCAAGCCTTCATCGGACCCTAAGCAAGAAAAAGGAATATTGTTTGTGTTAACCACCCATCATCCAGACATAAATTCATTCCATATATCAGTGCCTTCCAGCTGAGTTATTTCAAACACATACCATAAAATCATGGAAGAATAAATGTTTAAATCCATGGCAAAAAAGTATTTAATAAACAATTCTAATGAAGCTAAATGCATCAACCAATCGCTTTAATCTAATTGCTTTAATCTGATGAAGTAGTGTTTGCACCATTTCCATATATTGCCAGATAAATTGAAATGTAGTATTATTTTTTAACTGTTTGTTAAATTGATTTACTTTCTAAAAAAATCCAGATTTTTTAGTTCATTTTCTAATTTTTTTGCGTTTTCTTCATAAGTAGAATAAGATTTCTCTTGAAGTAGTAAAAATTCAGGAAATTCAACAAAAAAAATTTCAAAATAAATAGAAGATAAAGCTGTAAACGTATTTGTATGAGCTGATATAGGCTGCCTTACATGTTTTCCATTTAAAATTTGTGCTATGACACTATCTAAAACGCAAACACGTGTCTTTTCGCTAACTTTATTTTTTGTAACTAACGAGTGGTGTGCAGCCCTTGTTGGTATTTTAGTATTTACAAGGCTAGAATTTTCAGAGTGTTTTAACATTAGCCAAGCTGTATCACTAATCTTGGAATCAATAATAATATGAGATGATCCCGACCAATTCGATATAATTGGTTCATAAACGGGCTTCTCTTTTTTGTTAATACTACATGGAAGAAGATAATTCAGCTCAACGGGGATTTCAGAGAGTTTTCGGCTAAAGGTGGAATCAGTTACAAGATCAAGATTTTTTCTTTTATCATTTTGTTCAATGGATTGGTATACTACCATGCTGGTTCCATGTAGTGTGTTTTTACCATCAAAGGTATCCTCTAAAAAATCAATATTGTCAGCTGCACACCACATAAATCCGTTGACTAATCCATTGTTGTTGAATTGTTGTTGAATTGAAATTGTTGATAAATCCCGACACTAAATCGGGTGGAATATAAATGTTGTTATTTTCCGACATTTTCTTGATCGTGCTAAGAGCAATTTAAGTTTCAAGACGCAATATTTTATCGTAAGGTACAGAACAACCCAAAGAATATAACGATGTTATTTGTTGCCTGCTACGGGTGGCATGAAAAGATGATAAACCAGCAGCTATTTGAAGTGGATATTACCTAACTTTTCTTTTGGTTTCATTATCTTGAATAATTTGTTTTGACGACCACATTTGATACATTAGTATCTGTGAAATTTTCGAAGACGTAATACAATATTTTTGCGAATTAGGTCCTTGTATGCACCAAGTAAAAAAATTTTGTAATGTTTCAGGTACGATGTTGGAATCTTCTAAATCCAAAGAACCATTAAATTTCCAAGCATCCTGCTGAAACACTGATTTTCTCAAGATCTTGGAAGCATCAGAAAGTGTTTTTAGTTCCTTTTCGAAAATATCGGAAGTATTATGCAACAATTCAGAGGCACACTTTTCATCTCGCACTGATGCTAGACACACCTTGGAATTCCCTGGGATTACTGGAATTAAAAAAACAAATCTCTTCTCCGAGGGAATTTTAAACATATCTTTTATCTTCTTGTAACGGAGTGGCTTGGGGGAATGTTATTTTGATCACAAATATATTGGTACCATTGGTAAACTGTTTGCATATCGGTTATTATACCTTTTGATAATTCTAATTTTAATTTCGAAATTAAAGAGTTTCTTAACATTATCCAATCTGTTTGTTAATTCCTGTAGTTGCTGTCTGTTATCTTTTCTAAAAATATTCGTTACATTTTCAGCGTAACAGGATTTATGGTACATAATGTTATTTGCGTGAGCATCAGATTCTAAAATAAAACCACTCAATTTAATTAGCAATGGTTGATTGTTTTGCAAATAAATGGCATCTTTTATTTTTTGCCCCCCTTCGTCTGTTAAAACCTTATGCAAGGGATTTTTTTTGACTCTGTCTTGTCACAAAAGAAACAATGAAGTTTTGTTAAAGTACTCTGCTTACCCGACCTTAACCATTTTTCCTGCTCTTTAGGAATATCCTTACTTTGTAACTTTTCGAGCTTATGTTTGTGAGTTACTTTGCTGTACCAATTTCTATGCCATCCGACATTATTTTCTTGAAAAATTTCCAATGTTATTTTGTCCTTAACACTTTGTAAATATGAATAATTTGGATTTTCGTACTGCAAATGCGTTTGCAAGCAAATAAGCAACCGATTGTAGCTTGCTGGATTTTTAACTAGTTTTTCATTTTTTATTTCGATTTGACATATAACACAATTCGTGTAATTCAGGTGTTATAACGCGTCCATTTTCACACACAATAGTATTTACCACAAGTTACATTCTATGTCATTTAAAATAAATATCAATTACGCAATTCAAAACTAAAAAAACCACGAAAATAGCGCGAACACGCATGATGAGATCCGACAGCGGTGGCTTTCTTCCTCTTATCTCGTCCACGCTGTACCATAGATAAAAGAGGTTTAACTTGACTTGCACTGTACTGAGGGCTGACGAGCGAGGGATCGATTAAACGACCGGCGCGTACCGGCAAATTTATGCGATGTGTCGACCGCGCTTTGATGTGAAAAATGTAATGAGTTTCGAGAAAATGAAACTACTATGAGTTATTTGTACGGTGCCTAGATTTTTTAATAATTATTTTTCTTTGATCATATATTTATTATGAAATTAAAAATAGAGACCTGCTCTAGTGAGCTTTTTTCTTTGTTCTTATTTGTAAAAAAAAATTCAAGTTGGGGCTGGGAGTTGGGGGTTAGCCATTATATAATTAGGCAGGTATAATATATTGTTTGTGCGACCTTTATGTAACACCCATTTTACCGACCAACAGCGCAAATTTATATTTTTAAAATTTTTAGGGGAGGAAGTGATTTTGTTCCCATTAATATACATTTCTATAAAGCTTATAAAATTTGCAAAAACTTTTATTTTAACCTTTTTTCCGAGAAGGTCACTTGTTTTTAAAATATTTACAAAAGAAAAATGTGGAATAAATAATCATACACTATATTTTTATATATCTTATTTTGTTTTCGAGATATTGATTTAGTCAATATAACATTTGTTATGCCCCTCGCACTTGTGAAAATAACAGAGAAACTTTTTTTATTCTATCTCTATTGATATCCGAGATATTAACAATTAAAAAAAATACATTTTAGGGGTTGGGGGATGAGAGACAATCTCAGTGGGGTGAGATTGTCTCTCAATCAGTGGGGGAGGACAACATTATTTTTTGTAGTCAGTAACTTAATACTAACTAACCTCTATATGTTGTTTGCTTTCATCACCGTTTGGCACGCGAACCACTTTTTTTCGCCCTTTGCGGCTCTACTAAGGGTTCTTAGGCCCACTAATAACATCACAACATGTATCAAACCTAAGTTTATAGGGGTAAAGCTAGGTAAGCTAGTATTGAAGAACTTCGAGCAGTTTTCAGGAATAGGAAAACTTGGCGGAGATTCAAAAAGCTAAACCCATAGAACTTAAAAGAGACTAGAGTGACGTCATTGACAGTGCGGCCATATTTGTTGAGGGGCACAATTTGTAAACATAACGTTGTTGAATGCAGAAATAGGAGTTTGTTTTTTAAAGCTTTGTGAAAATGCCTTCGTTTTGTTCAGTTGTAAAGTGTTCAATGAGAGCTGAGAGGGACAATGTAAGGTTTTTTAGAATACCCGCTGCTTTAAAAGGTCGAGGAGATATGTTAGATGCCTTGTCAAATGAACGTCGTGATCTTTGGATTAAGTCTTTAAAAAGGGGCCCTTTGACAGACACGTTCCTAAAAAATGCTCGAATATGTTCTAGGCATTTCATAAACGGTAAGTAAATAATAATGCATAGTCACAGAAGCAATATTTGCCATAAAGATATTAAATTAAGTTTAGAATATTGGACTTAAAGTTGTGATGGGAGGAGATGCTATCATAGCTTGTGTATTATATTTTCAGGTGCTCCCGCTGAGTTAGAAGATAAAGGCAATCCCGACTGGGTACCTAATCAAAATATGGGTTATGTTACAATTAAAACTGTAACTAAAAAAGCAGTAGAGAGACATGACAGGGCATTAAATAGGAGAAAGAGGGTTAAGTTAGAGGTATGGAAAAAAGTTTCTGATATTTATTTAGTTTTAAACTGACTTTGTCTGTAATCTGAATATATATGCATGCTATTTTTAGATAAATGCAGAGGAAAGCAAGACAGGAATCGACCCAGGTATCAATCCAGGAAGTGTCAATACTCCCAGTGGTAGCACCCAAATGGAGAACATGAATGAAGAAATTTCGGCTACAAAAGTTAGTGAAACACAAACTAGTATTGCAGTGCAAACTGACCTACCAATTGACAATTTGTGTAAACTTTTTGCTATATAAGATCTTAAGTTTTGCAATAGTCAAATACACGAGCTAAAACAAAGGCTTGAAAGCTGTGATTTAAATGAAGATTTATTTAAAAATAATGACTCTAAATGTTTATATTTTACCGGTCTTAGCTGCAATATATTTTTTACATTATATGAAGATATTAAGCCATTCTTGTCTGTGAAAAAAGCATTGTCACCTTTCCAACGGTTGCTGCTCACATTAATGAAATTTAGATTAAATTTACACTTTAAGTATATGTTATATCGATTTTGTGTTTGTCCAACAACTGTTTCAGAGACCTTCTTAAGTACTTTAAGTATCTTATACTTAAGAGTGAAACATTTTGTTTTATGGCCATCTCGAGAACAGTTACTCAGAAATGTTCCTGCTTGTTTTAAAGAGGCATTTAATGACACAGTAGTCATAATAATTGACTGTTTTGAGGTTTTTATAGAGACTCCATCTAATGTATTAAATGCCTCACAGTGTTGGTCAAATTATAAACATCACCAAACCATAAAGTTTTTAACTGGAATCACTACTCAAGGTACAATAGCTTATATATCAAAAGCTTGGGGAGGGAGAACAAGTGATAAATATTTAGCAGAAAATTCAGATTTTTTAAATTTAATTTCACCAGGGGATGTCATTTTGGCAGATAGGGGATTTTTAATAGAAGACTCTGTAAAAATTTTAGGAGCCAAACTGGCAATGCCGGTATTCACTAAAGGAAAAAGTCAGCTTCATCCAAAAGACCTAGAAAGCACTAGAAATATTGCCACTGTGAGAATACATGTTGAAAGAATAATAGGTTTATTAAAGAAAAAATTTAAAATATTTCAACAGAGTATTCCAGTAAGTATGTTGTCAAAAAAATCTGCTGTTGATGAAATGATTGTTGTATGTAGTACATTAATAAATTTATGTAACTCTGTAATACCAAGTAATTAATATATAGTTATATAGTTTAGACCTTTATTTTATTCACATTTACAATCAGGACAAAACCAATTTTCTATCGGAAACTCAGATAAGTTAACACAGTCAACATGAAACCACTGTACAATAAAATTATTGTTCTCACATTTTAGCATAGGACGTCCATTATCAGGAGTTTTACAATTACACCAAAGTACTACCCTAACACTGCCTCCTTGTTCAGTAAAATACCTTGAAAGTAACTCCGGCTTAATTATGAAAGCATGGAAATTTAGAACTTTTTCTATATTTTCAAGACAAAATTTATTATCAAAAAAAATTCTCTCTATGAAAATATTTTTTGGTGACCAAACTAAGAAATCACAGTATGCACTTTGGGTTACAAACATTTGTAATTGACACTGGTAATAATATGAATGATTTGGGTCTAAGAGTATATTACCGTCATCACAAATTAGACACGTATTTTTTTTTCAGCAAATTCTTGAAGCGACATCTCCCCTTTAAGTAAATATGGACACTTTATTTCAATGCAGCCTTGTCCACAACACTCGCACACTATTAAACCATCAGGTGATGCACATAAGTCTGAATACTGTTTGGAAATGAAAAAACCTGCAGATTTTATATTTACATTTTGATGATCCTTCTTAATGGTTGTCTCATAATCCTTCAGAGCTGTCTTGTCATGCTTTAGTCCATACATGGTCTGTTTTGAGTAAAACACTACTTTTTCGGGATAACATATCGCTTCTATTACACTCATTGATGGATTTGCAACTGAAGTTCTGCAAACAGCTTTGAATTTGGATGCTGTGATTCGCCCTGCTCTATATTTAAACCACACATTATTTTGTGTTTGGTTTCTTGTATATCCCTCAACTGTATTAATTTGTATTTCTGTTGGAACCATAGTAATACCTTTTGATATTTCTAACAGTTCCTCATATGTTTTTGTTTTTAAACCCTCATCGTACCATGACCCATAGGCAATTGGTGGATCAGGGGCTTTATTAAACTCCTCCTTTTCGATTTCTGAAGCAAAAGGTTCAATGAGGCGGCAAATTGCTGGAGATTCATTTCCTATTTTTAGTTTTCTTAGAAAAGTTTCTGTTTCTTCCACAGTCATTGAAATATTTCTTTGCCTCAGTAGATAAGAGGGACCAGCTTCTTTATATGACCAACTCGTTTCATTAAGTGTAGTTATATCAACATTTTTTATTGGTGGTATGGGCCAAACTGCCAGGCGCTCTGTACATGAAATTGGAGATTCATAGGGTGTGCTCGGTCTCATGTGCAAATAAAAAAGAACTGTTTCTATATGACTGCATGCTTCACCCAGACCAGCCATACATGTGCAGTGCGCACTTGAAACACTTCCATCTTGCAGCAAACTTATCCAAGTCTCAAGGGGCTTTACTCGGAAACGTTGTGAGTGTCTAACTTGTAATAACATAAGCCATAAAAAAATTGTACAAAAATTAAATAATGTTTTTAACTTACCTTGCCAACTACAACATAAGTTTCTTCATTTACATGCTTGGCTAAAATATTTAACACCGCACCAGATTCAGCAAATTTATATGCTTGCAAGCTTTTCATTGTCTTCAATTGCTCTCCAGTGTAAAAACTATGTGTAAACACAAGATAGGAAACCAAATTGATGATGGTAACAATGGGAAGTTCCCTCACATTAAAATTACAATCACCAGGTCCCAATTGGTAGGGGTCAATATTGTTTATAATCCCAATTTTATGGTCATAACGCCGCTTTACGTCTCCAGTTAGGGTTTCATAATATCCTCTGTTAAACATTTTTAGAAAATACAACGTTTTTAACTAAAACAAACGTTCAAACACCCAAAAAAGCACAAAGAAGCAGAACAAAATCACACGAAGCACACAAGAACACAATGGAAATGAAAATAATTGTTTGCCCCTCAGCTAACATGGCCGCCTGTCAAATGTTACGTGACCTGGAATGATCAATAGTTCAATATAGTTTAAAACAAGGCTTTGGAGGCGGGAAGAGTCTTGCTAAACTTGAGAGTATAGGCAGAGGCTCCTCAGAAATAGCCAAAGGTATGGAGCTTTTATGTCTAACTTTTATCAATGAGCATAGTGCGGGAATCGGGAAGGAAATAGTAGATTATGAATGGCCAGAACTTTTGACAACCATAAAATCAAAACATTACAAAAAAACAGTAAAAGAAATAATTATTTTGATTAAAAATTAGGGATTATCATTAATTATTTATTAAAGTCAAATAAAAATTAATAGGATACCTTTTTATTTTATTAAAATCGGTCTCAGATTTTTTGAGACATTTAACATATAGTTTTTGGCTTAATTTTGAAGTAAAATTAATTTAACCAGTTTTAAACCTAAATATCAATTGAGAAGGGCTTAATTAGCTTAACCAAATCTCTACAATTAGCAAGTTTAACATTATAAATACATTAAACAGTATTTTTTAGAGTTTAAGAGTTTAGAGTGCGAGGGAAATTTACACAACTAATCTAATTTTGTCCAAGCCAGTTTAAATGAACTCGACAAAAAAAAACTTTAACATGTGGACATTGTCGATAGGCGATTTTCCCTTTTCCTCCTGTAAATATACTATTAGTAAAAACTTTTTATGACATTTGTGTGAACATACGGGCTTTGCGTTGGTATTATGGGTTATTTTGAGAAAGACTTGCTATATCGTTTTTTGATTGCTGAAGGTTGTAATTATAACTGATAATAATTTTTGGTAATTTTACCCTTTATAGGGGGTAAAAATGCTAAAATCACATTGCAATTTCGGTAAAACTGTACCCTGGTTTGAAAACCGTAATTTCGCCCAGATGGGGATTTTATAACAAACTCTAGGGGCTTATTTAAGATCAAACCAACTTATGCCTATGATATTTTTGTTAATTCATATTGGTGATTAAGTTTGCATTCCCATTTACTACTCACATTTGCTTTCTGAGCTGTAATTTAACTGGGTTAATATGGGTACGCCTTGTAAAACGTGTGTTATTATATCACACTGGAATTTATGATAACATGAACTTGATTGAAATTTGGCGATAACATATTAGTGTGGGTTCTGGTAAATTTTCATTTTAAATCGGTCTAAATACATTTAGAGTTTAATTTGAGATTACAATACTTTGATTTTTGTACAATACTTTGAAATTGCAATTTTTACCAAAATTATTTGATTTACTTAATTTTAGGTCGGAATTTTGTTACCAAAATTAACTTGGTTGACCAGGAATTGATTATAAAAATGTACACGGTTATAAGTATATTTTTTATTGACATTGGTACCATCCTTGGCATATTGGATGTCTAACTTTATTATTACTGGGCATATTTAACATTATGGGTTCTTTTAAGCCTTGTAATAAAAATCTTAAACCCAGAGACTCTGAGACAATAACAGAGACTCTTTTGCTATATAGTATGTCAAAATATAGGAGACTTTTAATTCTATTATAAATCTCCAATCGTGTTGTATTATTATCCTGTCTCATTTCAGTTATTCCGATATTTAAAGTATAAGAATCATGATTAAAAATATAAATTATTTTTCATAATGTGCCAATTATACGATGGCCAAGATAAATGATGTTCTTAAAAATTAATTAATTTACTTAAGAGATTTAACTTCTTGGTAAAATACAAAAAATTAAATTTTTAAAATAAGTGGAGGGAGACTGCAGGATTTTCATTTTACCTTAACCTACGACTTCACTGCAAGCATGGACTATTTCTTCACTAAATTTTTAAAGCTTTTTTCTAAACAGCTATAACGTTGGCAGTAAGAAACTAAAATCGTTATTTTTTTATTTTTTATCATCAATGGTAACGAACCTAAAAAAAACTCATCCAGAGTACTCAATATTATTTAAATTTTGATAAATTCGAAATAAATATAATTATTTAGCCTTCTAATGAACTTGTAAAATAAGCGACCTTATTATCATTTTCTCAGGAAAGTTACTCTACTTTAAAAAAGTCTTGCTCAAAAGGGTGCTTTAAGCCAGAGAAAAGTTCTTAAGGGCATATACACTCGACCTCATACACAAACTGATAATTTAGTCCTCTTAACTAAGAGGTATTTTAATGCGAGTTATACTTTTCAAAGAGAGGCCGTTCCTTCTTTCAATTCTTCCCTTTTTCTTTAAAGTATATATATAAAAAGATGTGTTAGGAATATTACATTTCTTTGAAGCATTTATATTATGTTTATCGAACCCATTACATTAAGACAATTGTTATTTGACACGTAAAAAATGAATTATTTTGTATTACCCGCTTGAATTTGAATCGCTTGAAATTTATCCTTAGGGTGAAATACTTAAATTGCGAAACACTAACCCGAATTAAAATATATATAAAAAAATTAGATATAAGATTATTCAAGCTGAGAAAAATGGCAATTTAGAAAAAGGGGAAGAATAAAAAATTAACTAAATTGAACATTAACAGCATAAGTAGCTATGACAATCTGTAAAGCATACTATTGACCACAAGGATTATGCAAGGACCACGTCTATGCAAATATGTGGATATGCTTCAATAAATACTTAATGGAGAAAACGTATGCAAAGTAAACCAGATGAAAGATTGTCATGTAGTAACTTACAGTGATCTTGGGTGAGTGTATGCACAGAAACAGATATTAGCGTTCAACCTATTTTAGCACCCAACAAAGGAATCCGGAATATGTGTAGCTAGCTTCTAGAGTTCGATCGGTTGTCAGCAACCAAAATCAAGAACGCAATTTACCTCATTTGCCAAACTATTTATGGACTTATGGATTACTATAAATCTTTGTTTTAACATGAGTAATAAATATTTGAATCTATTTGAATTATCGGCAGTCAATTTTTTTAACATCTAACAATTCTAAATAGACGAAAAAATACAAAGTCTCGGTCTCGAAAGTTTCGAGACCTTCGTATTTAGAATCATATTGGGGTCTCTTGGAGGGAAATTAAAGAATTTTTTCAATTTGATAATCTAAAATTCAATATTTTTATATGAAAACACTTTTGTTTGTAGAGGTTTGCAACCAACTCAAGTCGATTCAAATACTTATTATTAAAACAAGATTTTATCTTAATCTTTTGGGAGTTTTCGGAGTTATAACACACACAGGAGAGAGACTGGATACATTGTATTAGAATTGGCTTGTCCTGAATCCTCCTTAGTCCGATTTAATAACGTTATACAAAACTAAAATTAATCTTTAATTAAATTTGATGCCACACTAATAGTTTATACTGACGTTACGAATAATAGATAGACATAACAAATAAAGACTTCTTAATTAAGACATACACAGTTATCGGGAGTATATAAAAAATATTAAACTTAAAAATTGCATGACTAGCCGCGTGGTCACAAGGGTGAAAAACACTGTGGTCGTGCGACGTTACTCAATCTTTACCAAATGGAGGACTACTAGTTTGTTTGTCCTGCTGACAGACACAACAACACTTAGATATAAATAGATCAATAGATAAGCGCTATTGCCACTATACACTGACAGTAATTACGGGATTAGAATTAAATAATTAAGTCCCGAACATTATTCCACCTGAGAAATTTTTTCACATAAAGATTTCTTACACCTCAGGAGAGTGAGCCAGAAGTAAACTTTTACTATATTACTTTCTATTTTTACTATATTACTTTCACTGCCTCAACAGGCTTGCTCAACACATCCTCAACTCACTCGCCTCATTATTGTCTTTAGGCACTTCTGGTGCAGTGAATTCGGAGCGAGGAGTTGCTTCCACATTTCTCTCAGCGGGTAAAGTCGGTGCAGGGGTCTCAATAATTGATTTCCAGGAGTTCCAACTCCCAACCCAACTGCACTCAAAGCACTTGGCTATCTTTGTTTAGTAAAAGTTTAATAACCTTACACATTGGCCAGTCCATTCGATTAGAATTGTCATTACCGATTAGCATTACGCCTACTGTCTGGACTGAACTGCACTTCCCTTCTTTAGAGAATAATATTAGTTTTCCTATATATTCAGTGCCAAATCGTGTGCGTAAATCATTTCGTAAACGTAAAATATACCTTGGTTTACGATACAAGAAGGCTCGGTCAACAAAGTCGGGTAAATGCCAGTCGGTTTATTCCCGCAAACACAGAGATAAAGTAAGAGGAATCAAATCCGTGGGAACCTGCGAACAATATATTAACGACCGAGCATTGACAACAGCTTAACAATCACACACCAAAGTTCATAGGTCTTTAATGTCCAAACTAGCGTGACCCAAGATTTTTCATAATAGCTGTTTAAGAACTCCAATTAATTCCTTTGCAAAAACCACCCAACAATCAACCATTTGTAAGGCCCAACACCAGCTATTTTCGTCGCTCCTGTAAAATCTCTTTATTGTATTTTTATAAAAGGTAAAAAACACGAAATCTACAGCATCACAAATACATTTAATAAAATAACAAAGGTTACATGTTTCGCTCGACTAGAGCATCATCAGACCTAAACAATAATTAAAATTATGTAACCCGAAAACAGGAGAATTCAACAAAAACTTACCATAACATACACAAAACACCTAATATTTAAGTAAACAAAGATTACAATAAAGTGGCACTATCTATGTACAAAGAACTCAACTAAACAATCAAATCCTTTATACATTTCAGAAATCTAACCATTATTTAAGAGTCTCGAACTACTTGAGGTTATTAAAAACTAGGTGGCCATCAAAATCAAACCTTTCATTAACACAGGACAGATCTGGGCTTTTAAAAGCTTTACCAATCTCCATTGTCTCCAACAAGTCTAGTTTTTTACTTTTGTTGCATTGATGCAGTATTTTTATATTTTGGCTGTCAGGAAAATCATGTCTGGAGTCGAGAAGGTGATTAGCAAAAGCTGATCTGGTCACTGTGATTTCGGTATTTTTAAATTTATTGTATTGGGCCTTGTGTTCACTAATCCTAGTAGAAATCTTCCTACCAGACTGGCCGACGTACACTGCAGGGCACTCTTTACACCTAATCTCATAAACTCCTGGAGAAGATAGCGGGGGTAGTTTATCTTTAGTTTTAATTCGATGTCTATTTAAAAGATTATTAAGATGTCTTTATTGTATTTTGGGTTTTCCAGAGGCTAGTCAGTTTTGTTTCCTGATAAAGCCACGCAGGACCCTTCCACTATTTAAATAACTGCTTTGGAAAGGGACCCCGGAAAGCCAGATCTACGGAAGTACAAACTTCTGCTACATTTCTCCAATGCTCCGCAGTGGTTAGATAAATATTTTACATTGATCCTTTCTTTGGATCCACGATATTACCAGATGGATGAATCGCTCGAAAAATAACAATTGTTGGTTGTATTCAGATTTTCTCTTGGGAAATCTGAGCTTTATTTTCTAACAGCAAAACATTGACTTTGTCGTCCACAACCACTCTCAAAAAAATTGCTCATGCGTAGGAATCCTTGCTGGCGTCATAGAAGATATGTATGATGACATCTTGTATATTACACCCACTCGTCAAAGTCAATCTTGCAATTTGTATTTGCAACAAATATAGTAGTTCTCGGACCTACCGCTTAAAAAATTGCGCGCACTGCTCAATTACCGATTCATCCCAAGTCAGTTGCTTTGGCCATAGTTTCTGCAATAATAATTTGGCCAATACTGCTGCTGTCGTACACCCTACATGATCATACACTTTCTGAGTTAAGGATAGAAGTTCTCTTAGTGACCTCTAAGTTATGAGCATTAGTTTTTAAAAATCCTGGATAAAGAGTTACAAAATCTTGGTAGGGGTGTCAAATTAAACCAAGGACAAGGAAGGGGATCGATTACATTCGATTCAAAATTGCCAAATTTTGTTTTTTTTTTGCTCCAACTTTCTCAATTTTAAATGTTCTTCTGCCATGATTGCCACAGACTATCTAAGAAAGATAACTAAAGCGTCATTATCTGGCACACTTGAGACTTAATGGTCCACATAAAAGCTATGCTGTAAATCTTTCAATAATGTTTCGTCAATAAGAACTGCTGCTCTCACCTTTTTTATTTGCTTAAGATGATACTACAAGGCCACAGCTATTAGAAAAGAACTATTATTCACTGCAAGTACAACTCGCCTGAATCTAAAAATAACCTCATTGAGCTGATCATCTTCTCACAGGACCTTAAAAAATTACGATTATTTTCATGCACACTGATTTGCAGGAGAGCTTTACGGATATCCGTTATAGCCTCTAGTTAGTATTCTCTAAATCTTAAAGTAGCGTTAGTCTTAGTCACGGCTTATTCTTGTCATGCGCAGATGCATCGATTATCATCTTCAATTTTGTGGTAGGACTGCTGTTCTTGATTACTACCCGTAGGAGGTAGGAAAAGGTAATGACCTTTAAGAACGTGCACTTCCAGGTCAATTTCTTTTATAATTCCTCCCATTCCTTAAACACTTGATCACACTGTTGAAAATGTCCATCTCATTAAGTTTAATAATATTGGACTTCCATCGATAATCTAACCTCGTATCGCCCATTATTGTTTACTGGTACTGTTGCAAGTAATAGCTCCATGACTACCACCTCCAATTTGTCTCTAGTTACCTGCTCTGTTGTTTCCTTAATACCAGGAGTATCCAGTTCCCAAAGCTTCTCTATAGAGGCATCCTTCACAAGGAGATTAAGGGTTGTCATAGAGACAGCTACATATCTCTTTTTATTAATTACAAGTTGTTTTATGACAGTCTATCCTAACCTGATCTCTAACGCCGTCAGCCTGTATATATGTACATATAAGAGGCTAATCCAGAGCCTCCATGGTAAACACAAAGTTCTCACTACTTAACGTGATATCAGTGAGTATTGGTGATCGTAACCCACCCCTTTGCTTCCAATTAAACAATGCATTACCTTTTCAGAGCGCTTGGATTTATATCCCAGTTGAAAAGCTATTTACTTCGTGTCAACATATGTATGATGTTGGTGTATTTCGCTAACGTCTGATCACTTACAACAGCTCTTTCATCTGGAACGACAGACTAAGATACATCAACGCAAGGTGGCATTTTTTATAAATAATACAGTTGTAATAGTCTCTACAGCTTCGAGATTAATGACCAACCTTCAAGCATGAAAACAAGCTTTCTTACTTGGCAAAATTTTATATCCTCTAGTGACATTTGTTGGCTTTGAAACTTAAAACTTTGAATGGGGAACTTTCATGAGACTCACCACAAACAATACGACTAGCAGCATCGTAGAATTTCTAGTACACTTCCTTTTCTTAAAATTGTCATTTGTACATCTTCAAACCAAAACCGTATGCGACCAAACTAATCCTCTGTTCATTCTGCATCTCACTACTAATGAATTTCATCAGCCCCTTTAACTCCAGCACGGAACCACTAGGATCATCGAAGAGATCGCTTGGAACACTGGTCATTGAAAAAGGTGAATGTTGCCAAACACGAAATAAATCTGAAAGTAAACATAACTCGATCAATAAAGCTAAAGAGCTTTCAATTTGGGTGCCCGCAGTTGCGCCTCAATTTTTTCAGGGAGGGTGGTAATATCCACCTTTTGTTTTCTAGTAGCACTACCCAAATTACGTTAAGAAGTTCCCTGATATAGACCTCAATCTGCATGTCTTTATTGCCAACACTACTATTGCATACAATTAATAATTTTGACATAATTCTCGCTGGAAAACTTTCAACAAACTGCCTTGCTCGACTCAATTTTGTCAGGGTCACAATGGATTTTCTGGAACTGGCTGAAGAAGTAAAACTACTTATATTGCTTGTTTATATTACTTAGTTTTGAAATAACAATAGGTTAACATTTTTATTGCCTTCAATATCTGAAATTAAAACTCCTGGTCGGTCATCCTATTGTAAAGTATTTGTGAATTATCCAAAGTTTTGGGCACCTTATCCTTTTTACATAAAATAAATTCTCTAGGAGACCTTGATTAAGGCATCTAGTAAAAACAAATTCACAATGAAAGGAGTTTCATAAGGTCAAATATTCAAGTAAAACAATGACTGAATTAAGGATTTAAATAAATCCTTAAATGCAATAATTTTTTTAAAACTATTTTGAAATACTTCAATTAAGCTAAAATAGTTTAGACAAAACTACATTAATTGACTGAAATAAGTATAATTCGTTCTTCATTAAACCACTTCTGATGCATTGATCTAATACTTAATTACATAGTTTTAAATTTGCTTTTGTAAACCTTTATTTTTATATTTTTTTAAATCAAATTAGATCAGAAATAAGCTACCTAAAAAGTAACACCTAATTGATATTATTACGATTTTCGAAACTCCTTTTTTTTTTAATTAATTAAACTAAATGTAAAGGCTAAAGGAAGAAAGAAAAAATTGAAACAAAATAGAAAAATTGAAACAAAATAGCATGTACTAATAGGTAAAGTTGAATTCAATATTTATAACAACATATTTGGTGAAAATTCTATAACAAATGAACTTCTATATTTAGTGAAAAAAAATAATTATATATAAACCTTTTCAAGATACCGCATTTCCGTACAACATTTTTTCTTAGTAATTTTGTTTGGTATGTTCTTACGTAAATATCTTCTTTTTTTTAATTATTTTCGCAGATCCATTATTTTTTAGCAGTGTATTCCCCATCAGGGCTGTTCCGGCAAGAAGGACGCGTCTAGCAGTTGCGGCTCATCAACATCGAGTCCACCTGCCTACCCCAAGGACGTCGCTGTATCGGGACTCATTCATCTGGAGAACATCTTCTTTGTGGAACGGGCTTCCACCTCACATATTTCCCGACGCATACAACCTGCAGCGATTCAAGATAAATGCCCACAAATATCTTCGCGCAAGCACCACTCCAAGAGTGACATAGGACTTTCCTCTAGTGCTTGTGTTTACCATAAAAAAAAAAAAAAATTAAAAAAATATCCATATTTGTACAGGTGTGACTTTACTCAAACGGTATTCGATTTAGAACCTGAGATTTAAAGAAACTTACGTTATTGTTTTTGTTTCTTTTTATTATGAAGTCTTTTATAACACTTATTTTGGTTTGTTGTCAGCATAAATATGTATAATATGCAAGAGAATCAACTTTTAACTACGCTACTAAAGAACATAAATTAATGTTTATTACTCAAAATATCCTCAAAAAAATTAAATAATCCTTCGAAGTACACCTGTGGAAAACAATAATAGATATCAGCTCAAAGCGCCCGAATTTTTACGGCCGATGATGCAAAGCAGGCAGTGACTGACCAATCGAAATGGTAGAAAGGCGTGGCCAAATTAAGGCGGGAAATCACATTTTATTTATTCTGACAATCTTATCATTTAATCGTAATATCTAAAGCAAACGCCTAATCAAAAAGGTTACTCATAGAGAAAAGAGCCTTTTTGTTTAGGTGTTAGCATCAGATATTGATCTGAACAAAAATAAAACTTCAGCTTTATTTTACATAATATCTAAATAGGTTAATTTACTGCAATAATCTACAAAAGTGTACTAACAATTGTGTACGACATATCACCAACTGGACAAAAGGAAATAAAACAATGTTTTTTTTTTGCTTTAATACATTTATTATTTAATTTTCCTGGAAAAAAAAAACTTAAAATGATATACATAATATTTAATAATTCATTATAACAGACATTATATAAATTAGAATTAATCTAAAATTGTCTAAAATTATTTTGTTAGCACTGAACTACCCTAATTTTATATAGATTAGAAAAGGTTGTCAACATTTTTGTGCTATTTTCTCATAATACATCTAAAGGCATTCCCATTAGGTTAATAATATCCTCATTTTATTAACACATAGAGTCAATAGAGGATGAATTATTCTTATTTAATATGTACTTGTATCTGTTTCCTAAAGAAAAATTAAACAGATTTAAAAATTATTTAAATTATAATCTAAATATTAATTTTTAAAATTAATTAAAAATTCTATAACAGAGTATTATCGAAAGAAACAATATATCCATCGACAAAACAAAATAAACTCTTTCAAAATGAAAACAACTTTTTAGTATAAACATACATCACTTACAAAGAATATATTTGTTGGTCTCTTATAATACTAACAACATATCTTGGATTGGAATATTACTAAAAACTTAATTCAAGGATAAATGTTTACATAAAATAAAAAGAAACTCTTAAAAAAACAAGTTGTAAGAAAAACATTAATTCTGATCCATTCCGGGTGCTCAGGTCTCTTAGCCGCTATACCTATGTCTTGTCTCAGTGAACACAGGAAGTGGTATGATACGAGCAGGAAATAAAATAAAAAAATAGACAGTGCAAACCTTATAAATCAATTTACTAAATGATTCATGTAAAAAAAAGACAAAATAAATGTTTAAATAAATATGTATTGTAATGTAAAGCCAGCGGTATCAGCATTATTAAAATTTGTGGAGAACTGATCAGAAGAAATTCTATAGCTCAAAGTCTTAATAATATTTACATTGCATATCCCTCTCCATGTTTTTCTTGTAATATGAACTGAAGGAAATTAAAAAAATCTTTTATTACTGTTTCTCAGAAACATTTAAAATATACATACTCTTACATCAAGGTCAGGAAAATTTCAATCAATTTTTAATTGTTGAATAGAAAATGAGAGGCCAGACATTTTGTAATATGTATTTATAATAATCAAGTTAAAAATTAAATACTTGAAAAGTGAAACTTCTTCATTAAAATCAACTGATTTTGATTTTATTAAAGACTATACAAAAACATAATAGTAATAAATAAAATCAGATTTTCTTACCAGAAACCTAGAATTGCTTGCTGGAAATTAATTAAAACACTACTCCCAATATTGAAAGAGAACTTTTTAGAAAAAAAGTCATAAATTTAAAATAACATCCTTAAAACAAATAGCAAACTCAGCCCACGCTGGCATTTATTGAAATGAAAACATAGAGAAATGACTATTAAAAGAGTGTTTGAAAGGTAGCCTAAATTGATCATCAAGTTTTAAACCTTAACCTAAGATATTTAGTTCGGTTAGACGGCATTGAGGGCCAACTTCTGTCATAATTGTCATTATTATTATCGATTTTCTTTCCTTCCTTGCCATCACCCACCTTCGCATCATCGATCGTCGCCATTGCTTATTCCTTTTTATTTGGGCGTCCATTGGGTGTGTTCTTTTGTTTTTTTTCTCAACAAAAAATAGTTAAAAATGTAGCTTAAAGTCATTAAAGTGTAATTTCATCATATAGGCAGAAGCTTTTTTGTTGTTTTATTGTGTGGTTTCAGATCCCTAGGATGGGGTAAGTGCAATTTTTTTTATCAAATAGTTTTCACCATGTTGTGTTGTAGGTCACCTAAAATTGTTGTTTACCATTTTAAAACTGCCCTAATAATGTCATCACCAGGAAAATTAATTTTTAAATGCAAGGCACCCACTTGTTCTAATACATACTATTGTCCTATTGAAGATTCATACAAAAATAAAATTTTCTTTAAATTTCCTGAAAGTGACATTATTAGGAGGTCCCAATGGTTTAAAATACTTGGTTTAAGCCCAACCTCAACAAGGTGTTATTTATGTCAAGACCATTTTGAGGATATTTCATTTACTAGTACTATACATATTCATTTAAGAAAGTGTGCTCTCCCAATTGCTGGCCCAAGTATTATTCAAAATGCCCCAGTACTGGTTGAGGCACAAGTACCTTGGGAAGATACATTGACTTTATTACCTGCTATCATAATCCAGCAATCTCAATATAATGTTCAGAATGAACATAATTATGCTAGACCACTTTTTACTAGGTCTGACGAAAGGTATCATCAGTGCTTTGCTGCTAGGAAGTACCAAAAGCACAATAAGTGAAATAACTTCCATTCTACCAGGTCACTACTCAAGGAGGTACCTCACCTCGATAAGGTGGGAGTAAGATCCAGGGATGCTCTTTGAATATTTAAGAAAAAGGACCGATGACATCTAGAATTAAGGGTATACATCAGTGTCAACTAATTTTTAATATCAGACTCTCCATAAAGAATATTTTAATTACAGGATTAGTTTTTATATATTACCACTCTCCTAACATTTTTGGGTACCCTCTGTACAAAAAAGTAGGTAGTAAACGTAAAATTTTTAGATAGATAAATTGTAATTTTTGTATCATATCCTCAAAATGTAAAATGTAAAAAGCAAAATACATACCATGGAGTGTTGTGCTAAAGCAGCACAAAAACAAATTGTATCAGGATCCTTTTTAAGACAATAAATTATAAACTTACTTTACAATTGACTTAAATTCTACCCCTACCCTTGTTAATTTGTTGATAACAGTGAAATTAACATTGTTAGTATCGAGCATTTAATTCTCAAAATAGGACTAAATATATTATACTTAATCTCTAAAATATTGTCTTACATAATTGACCCATTAAATCTTTTTTTGATAGCGTATTGGGCTGTAAAATCTCTTTCACATTCTCTAAAAATCAGTGAAAAAGTGCAATTAACGATTTATTTTTTTGAAGGGCCTAAATGCATTAACTTAACAGCTTAAAAGTAGATTTGATGAATTTAATGTCAAAACACTAATGTATTCAATTAAAAAATGTATAAAATAAACTTAAATTACAAACATTATCACTCTTAGCCTCTTCAAAAATTAAATTAATACACTTGCACTATTTCATAATTTTTTAGAGTTTGTGATCGAGATTCACAGCCTTTACGCTGTTAAAAATTGATTTAATGGGTCAATAATTTTAAATTTCGCGCCATTTTAAAATTTTGAATAGCCGAACTAAAATAATTGACATTTGTCATAGTCGGTAAAATAGTCTACTGTAATACCGATCCGTCATAGAAATGACAGGCAGATTTCTATGACGGATCGGTATTACAGTAGACTATTTTACCGACTGTGACAAATGTCAATTATTTTAGTTCGGTTAGACCGCAACCGCACGCTGCAATCGAGTTTAGGGTAAAGATGATGCCTACTTGTCACTATGGGATTGAACCCTTTCATACTTTTAATTACTCTATGAATGAAAAACAAAACAAACTTAAATGGTATGACAATGACAAATGATGTTCTATCAGTCAATGTCAACAACTGTCTGTCAATTTTGCCAAGCTAGATGGCCGATATACGATTCCGATTTTCACCATACAAGTTTCATCCATGTGGCACACGCGTTTGGCAAAATTCTCGATTCACTTTTACCGACGCGACGGTGTCGCCATCCCATTGTCGGTACATTTTTGTCCATAAGGTTGCGCATCTTTTCAAATATTCAATCAACGCTTGTAGTCTTATTGCTGTGATTGTGTATCTGTAAATAAATAAGTCATAATAGTAATAATTCTTTAATAATATAGGTAGATATGCTGAAAACATTTCAAAACCAAAATGTGAATATACAGGAACTAACAATCAATTAAGCTCCTTATACTTATGAAGAAATATATAGAAAAAATAAGCTCTCTAAAAAATAACAGCAGCTCTGGAATCGATAAAATCACTGTAAAACAACTACAAATATTTGGTTGATCCTCTGATCCCAACCCAAATCAACCCAACCCAACCCAACAATTTAAGATATCAGTAATTACACTAATGTATAAATCAGTTGACAAAACAAAAATAAATAATTATTGACCTCCAAACCTTATAAATAATTTCACGAAAATCATGGAAAAATGTGTTAAGGACAGATTGCTGCGTTTCTTGCAAGAAAACTGTATTCTATCAAAAAACTAATTTGGTTTTTAAAATAATGTAGGTACCTCAAATGCCCTCTACCCTCTAACAAAACTTATAACAAAAAGATAGATAACAACGAGAAATGTATAGCAGTGTTTTTAGATTTGGCCAAAGCATTTGATAGTGTGCACCAACTACTTTTAGAAAATCTTGAAAAAAAATGGCCATCAGAGGAGTGATATTGGATGTTTTAAAAACTTTTTGGATAGAGAATTCAATTTGTAAGGATAGAAAATGCATAAAGTGATCCATTATTTATTAAAATAGGTGTACCACTAGGCACAGTTTTAGGCCCAAACTTTTTTTATTATATATCAATACCTTAACTAAATTGAAATTTAAAAATGGCTTAGTCATTTCTTATGCAGATGACACGGCTTTAATAATTTTCGCAAAGTCTTTAAATGATGTAAAAGAATATGTGATTAACGGATTAAAAATAGTTCAAAATTGGCTTAATACTTTTAAACTGACATTGGATGCCAATAAAATTAATTACATGGCTTTTTCGATAACCTCAGCAGTCAACCGGCATGAGTTGATAATATACAGCTCAAGTGCTCAACCAGCGTTATTAAGGAAAGTCTGAATACAAAATATTTAATTATAGATAAACATGTAAAATGAGATCAAGACATATTAAAATTAACAGCTAATATTAGAAAATTAAAAAAATTAATTTACAAATTTTATATTTTAAGAAACATTATAATTTGATCCTTATTAATATCTGTGTAGAGTCAAATCTATTGTAGAGTCATTGATAAGTATGGAATTATTGTATGAGGTGGGATGTACAGGGTGGGCCAACTTAGACGTTTTCTTATGGGAAGTCATGTCCCTGTTAGAGATAAAAAATGTTGACCTCCATTCTCCGGGCTCAAATTTTAAAAGAAGTTTATTGAAGCAAATGAAATTTTGCTATGGCAAACAGTTTGGCCGCTAGAGGGCGTTTCTGAAATTTGGTCATTTTCGTTTTTCGGCTATGACTGCTGTGTTTTTAAAGATAAATGATTTCTGTAAAGACTTTCTTATAGCACTTTTAAGCGCTTAACATGCTCATGATATTTAAATTTATACAGGGTGCTTCATTATTAAATTTTTTTTTTTTAAATGGAATGCATATTATTTTTTTGTAGCCCTTAAAATTCCCTTTTCAAATATATATAACACTTATAATCTAAATTCATTAGTTTAGGAGATATAAATAGATTTCTTAAGTATCAATAAATTTTAATGCCGTGCCATTTAAAACGCCTAAAAAACAGAGTAGGCGGGTGACACAATTGCGGGTGAAACAATTGCGTAAAGGGTTGAGTAGGCGGTTGTCAAACTGCTTTGAGTAATACGTCATTTTGACATAAACAAGCTCATTTTCATAATCTGTTTTACTTTGTATTTCTTTTATGTGATAATCACAATGTATCAAAACTATGAAAAATTCGATATGATTAAATGTTTTATTGAATGTAATGAAAATGTAAGAGAGGCCTGTAATTTATATCAACGACGATATCCAGAACGGGGGCAGCCACATAGTACGCTGTTTGAGAAATTAAAAAGAAACCTTATTAATTTTGGTTCTTTTGCTAAACCGCGAAGAAATGCTAATAATAATATAAATGACGATCAAGAACTATTGGATATAACAGTTTTGGGCGCAATTGAAAATAACTCTAATCTATCCACCCGGAAATAGGCAGTAGGCTGGTGTGCCAAGGACCTCTGCAAGACGGATTTAAAAAAAATATAGGTATAAAGCTTATCGAACCCGAAAAGTTCATCATCTCTTTCCTGCGGATCGTGATAGAAGATTGGAATTTTGTCGGTGGTATTTGCAAAAGTGTGGTCAAGATACAACATTTGGCTACAATTGTATTTGGACGGATGAAGCATCGATTAGTAGTGCAGGCATTTTTAATAGGTATAATAGGTATACCTGGGCTCGAGCAAATCCTCACGCAACGGTGGCTGTAAGAAATCAAGGCCGTTACAGTTTTAGCGTTGATTGATAATATGGGATTTCATTCCTAATATTCAATCAACGGTTTTAGTGTATGGGTAGGCATATTTCGTGGTAGATTTATTGGTCCCTATATTTATGATGGACAGTTAAATTCAGAGCGATATTTACAAATTCTGCAAACGCAAGTTGAGCGCTTCCTAGAGGAATTGCCTCTAGCCCAGCAGAGGCATCCTATATTTTTCCAGCAGGATGGTGCGCCACCGCACAATTCTAGAGTGGTCAGTAATTATTTAAATGAGCAGTTTGGTGAGCAGTGGATAGGAAATCAAGGTTCAATACGTTGGCCGCCTAGATCCCCTGACTTAACACCCTTAGATTTTTATCTTTGGGGAAGAATAAAAGACTTGGTATACCAACAGCCAATTACTTCAAGAGTAATATTGGAAGAAGCTTTACATAATGCATTTGCAACAATAACAAATATTGAATTAAGAAACGCTGTTGATAATGTTGAAAAACGTAGCCGCTGGTGCATTGATCAGGAAGGAGCTCAGTTTGAACACTTGTTATAAGTACGTAATATATAGAGTTGCAGTTTTAGTTAAAATATCAATAAAAAAATAAAATCTGGTTTTTACTTTTTGTTTGTTAGTTCATATTCTAAGTTTAAAATAAATAAATAAATAAATACTTTTATTTATTTTTTTTTACAGTATTATTTTGTTTTTATAACTGTATTTGTCCATTAATATAATTAATATTTAATAAAACAGGAGCTATTGTTTAATTTACTTTTGATTTTTAAAAGCGCTTACTGAAGTATCACAAATAAAAAATACAGAGCCTATAATGTCCTTTTTTAATTTTTGAGTGTCTTAAATAACTGCACTTATTTTTAATAAGGACGTTGATATCGCAGGCCCTTAAATTCTCATTATATTTGATAAAACATCTAATCATATGGAATTTTTTGAAAAATTGATACGTTTTTGGATTCTAATATCAAAATATAAATACAAAGGAAAACATAGATTATAAAAACAAGTTTGTTTATGTAAATATTAAGCTTTACTTATAGCAGTTTAAAACACGCCTATTCTTCCGTTTACGCGATTAAAATGACGGGTCATTACCTACGTGTTTTTAATATTTAAGAAATTTATTTATATATCGTAAACTATTAAATTTAGATTATTAGTGTTATATATATTTGAAAAGGGAATTTTAAGGGCTACAAGAAAATGCAAAAAAATAATATGCATTCCATTTAAAAAAAAAAAAAAAAAAAAATTTTTAATAATGAAGCACCCTGTATAAATTTAAATATCATGAGCATGTTAAGCGCTTAAAAGTTCTATAAGAAAGTCTTTACAGAAATCATTTATCTTTAAAAACACAACAGCCATAGCCGAAAAACGAAAATGACCAAATTTCAGAAACGCCCTCAAGCGGCCAAACTGTTTGCCATAGCAAAATTTCATTTGCTTCAATAAACTTCTTTAAAAATTTGAGCCCGGAGAATGGAGGTCAAAATTTTTTAATCTCTAACAGGGACATGACTTCCCATAAGAAAACGTCTAAATTGGCCCACCCTGTACAATAGTGCTCTAAGCTTATTAAATGTGCAAAATTATATTCTCACCACAATGAATAAAAACATACCATATAGCTACACCATACACATTTATTGTAATTGGAAAGGAATTTTTGATATACGATCTTTTTATGTATTAGAAGTAAGCATATTTGTTTATAAGAATGATGAGTTTAAAAAAATATGTAAGCCATGGCTACGAAACGAGAAATAGAATTAATAATTTTATAGAATTGCCTAGAAGTAGTATTAATGCTAATTGAAAGTCCCTAAACTATTATGCGCCAAAAAAACATAACCTTAGATCTTATGCAATCCGAAATTGTCAAAAAATCAACAGATATAAAAAAGAATGTAGATCCTATATTTTCGAATATACCTTTATTTTTAAAAATCTGTTTTAATGGCTGTTTTTGATGCTGCTGTCACCTAGGTGCATTGCTGCTTGAAGATATAGTTTTTAACTGCATGAAATCTATCAATTATTATTATTATATATTTATATTATGGAAAATAATGAGTCTCATATTAATAATACATTTGATAAGAAACCTAAATATGGTGGCGATATATTGATGATATTTTTTTTAAATATCACCATAACGAAATAGACCTTATCAATTTTTTAAAATATAATTATTACCTTCAAAGAATCTACTATAAAACTAACTCTTATAAAGGAGACTGGTGGTCATCCTCCTTTTCTTGATATTTTAATTAAAGAAGATGTACAAAACTTTGAAAACAACATTTACCGTAAGCCAAGTCATACTAATAGATCTTAATTCTAATTCTAATCATCCACTAATGTTACGGATAGGAATGGTAAGAAGTTTATATGATAATGCAAACACTATTTGTAATAATCAACACTTAACAACTAAAAAAGAATTTTTGAAAAATTGCTTTAATAAAGAATTTGATAATTTGCATATAACCACTTTTTACAAATCTTATTATACTATTTATTCCAGGTTGTTCTTGATAAAATCAAAAAAGTTACTAGAAAATTTAACATAAGAACTATTTTTAAATGTTTATTAACAAAAACTAAACCTTTCAATGAAAATGAATTTAATAAAAATGTAATATATATAATAAAAATATAATATAATATATTGTACTTGTGGTAAATTTTACATAGGTGAAATCTGTAGACCATTACCAGAAAGAATTAATGAGCATAAATCTTACCTAAAACACAATGATTTTTAATAATCCAAAATTACACAACATGCATTCGATAAGAACCACAGAATAAACTGGGCTGCTTCCTCAATTTTAGCAAAGAAACCACTTTCAAAATTATATAAAATAAAGGAAAGTGCATGTATAATGTTAAATCAAAATAAATTCATAGTTACTTGTTTGGTTGATTTTAATAATACATGGATTTCTTTACTAAAGAAATAGGTTGAACAGGAAACACATTCTTAAAATTAATTGATAATTTGATATATGTTTTATTTATATATTTTCTATCATTAAATTATATTAGGATCACACTCCTTTATTTTTATAAAAGTGTATTTTTTGATTACCGTTTAAAACAGCTTAGTCAAACAACCGTCAAATTAGAAATAAAGTTTATTAAAATTAATTTTGAGCAACGAGAACTTATTTAAAATAGAGCTGTATATTTTGCACTTATATATTTGCAATATTCTTTAAGCAAAAATATTGCTCCTGGGTATATAAAAAAATTTCTTATACCTCAAATAAATATAATATTATTATTGTGCTTATGTATTATGGTATATATATTGGACTTACATTAAATTCAATATAACGAAAGGTATTGTTAAAGATTTAACTTCATACTTCTTCTAAATACTTCTGAATAAGTCTATTTTCTTCTTCCTTTCAATAATTGAGCGTATGAGAGAATATTTTCTAATTTAATTTTTACTACAACAGCGACGTAATACCTAACAAAATAAGTAAGTCAAGCTTTTGTGACAGTCTATTAATTTAAATTCAAGAAAGTGGGTAAAGATTTTCTTACCAATATAAACAAGTGACTTTTTTATTTGCTCACTATGTGGTATGGGTAATCTGAAAGTGTAAGTAGGTAAGCCAAGTACCATTTTTGTACGCAAGGGACAAATTATTAAAATTTTATGTTAAACAAAAAGTGAATGGTACAACTCATAATATCCTAGTCTAAACAAAGAGCAAGAGTATCTACAATAACAAAAAAAAGAAAATAAAGAATATTTAATTTTACTAAATCAGCCATGGCAGACCTGACACACAATAAAATCTCATTCCAATTTTTAAAACACCACTGGTCAAGGTAAATGAAATGATAGTTTTAATGCTACCTAACAAAAATATTAACCAAAATCCTATTTACTGTATTCATATTTACTGTTTCAGATCGAATGTGTGAAGTGAGAGACATCTCTTTTTTCTTCTTCCTTGTTATAGCTTCTGCTTCTGTTAAAATTTTATTTGAACTTAATAGTTCTAAAATCTATTTGTGAATTTTTATGGAAACTAAGGATTAAAACTTGTTTATTTGGTAGATTTTGATATTTACTATTTATGAAAAACTTATACAAGAATTAAACTATCTGAATTATTAGCAGAAAGATACAGAATGAATATGTATACTCTAATGATGGTATTGATAATAACTTTGGGATGTCAAACCAAGATTTTGACTCAGCAAGTCCACATTATATTTAAAGGGTTAATTGAATATTTCAGAAGATCACCTTACGGACAAAAGTGTACCTTGAAATGTATCTGACAATGGGATGACGATACCGTCGCATCAGTTTAGGTGAACCCGAGAATTTTGCCAGAGGCATGTACCAACAGTCACTGTGTGCCTGCTTTGCATTATCCTGAAAACTCGGGCGCTTTGAGCTGATATCTATTAATGTTTTCGACAGGTCTACTTCAAAAGATTATTTAATTTCTTTGTGGAGATTTTGGCCGATAAACATTAATTTATTTTCTTTAGTAGCGTAGTTAAAAGCTGGTTCTCTTGCATAATATACACAGTTATGCTGGCAACAAATCAAAATAAGTGTTGTTCATTATCAAGGACTTCATAATAAAAAGTAACAAAAACAATAATGAAGTTTGAATGGATTAAAACCCGTGGAAATATGAATTTTTTCTTAATGGGGAACATACTGCTAAAAATTAATGGATATGCCAAATTAATTTTTTGAAAAATAATAATTGAAGATATTTACGTAAGAATGTACCAAACAAAACTACTTAGAAAAAATGTTGTACGAAAATGTGGTATCTTGGAAAGGTTTATATATAATTCATAAATTTATAATTTTTTTTCACTAAATAGAGAGGTTCATTTATTATAGAATTTTCACAATCCATCAATACAAGCTCTTTTGTTTCAATTCGATGATAGTGTACGCGATAAAGAGACTTTGAACCAAGTTCTGATAAAGAAACCAGTGATTTTTCGTCGAGTGAAAATGTTCCTAAATGTAAACGGGCTAAAGTAATACAGCCTAGCAGTATCAACTGCCAGGAGATGAAAGTTCTTCGTCTTCAAATGAGGATGGCCCTGATGACAATTATGTACCTTTGATTTGGCGAAATGTAGATGACCACATTTCAAATATCACGTTTAGTGTTCTAACGTCAGGTATAATAGCTGAAATTTTTGAAATGTATGAGAAAAAAACCTTTTAATTTTTTGTGATGGATGAGATTGTTGAGTTGATTGTAGTTGAGGCTAACCGATATGCACATTAGAAGTTGGGTTCAGGTAATATCCGTCCAAAAGCAAAAATTTCAAAATGGGCAGATACTAGTGCTCAAGAAATAAAAACTTGCCTTGGTTTTGTGGATGGGATTTAATAAATTGCCGAAGTTGTGTTCCTACTAATCCAAGAATCCCTTATATGAAAACAAAATGAAGTTCCATATGTCGCGTAATCGAGTTATTGCTGGCGCATATACACATTGGTAACAATGAGAGTTGTGAAAATGGAACAAGAATGTATAAATTCTCACTCCTTTTGCAGAAGTTGATATCCAATTTTCAAAAACTGATAGTACCAGACGAAGAAATCTGTATAGATGAAACTTGAGTGCCCTTTAGAGAACGACTGTCATTTAGACAATATATAAAAAATAAAAAACATAAATTCAGGGTAAAATTATATAAACTTTGCTTAAATGGTGGTTATACTTATGACCTTCAAATATATTGCGGAAATGACAAGATCAAAAATAAATTGGTCCCAAATTCTGTTGTATTTCGTTTAGCGGAAAATTTATTTGATGTTGGATGCACTATTTTTACAGATAACTTTTATACCTGTGAAAATAGCGTATAGTTTATTAGACAGAAATACAAATTTAGTTGAAACCTTGAGACTGAACAGAAAATGGAATCCAAAAGAAGTTACTGGTGCAAAACTAAAAGAGGGGAGATAATTAGAAGGAAGAGTAACACAGGAGTGGTCGTGACAAAGAGGAAGGATAAGCGTGATGTGCTCATGTTGAGTAAGGTACTTCTAATTACATGTGGACAATGCTCTTATTTTATTGATGATATACCAAAAAGGAAAAAAGTTCTAAATATAATTTGTGTTTATTTCTACACTATCCTTGCATTATTATCTTAACTTAGAAACATGTAGGTTTCAAAATGACAAAAGAAGGTTACCACAAAAATTTAAATGACAAAACGACACTAGGTTTCAAGGATACTCTTCAATTTATGTAACTTATTATTCTTAAGATATTTCAAATCTTAAAATCCTTTTTTTTTAACTTTTAAACAAAAAGTATGGTAGCGGTTATTCCAGAGAAAATTCCAATCCAAATAATTTTAAAACTAGGAAGTTTTATTGCTTCATCCGCCGCCCGTGGGACCTGCACCAGTTTTAAAATTAAATTGTCCATCCAATCTTCTGGTCTTCAACAAAATTCTATTTTTAATCAGGGAGATGGTTAAACCAGAAAAAGAAATTTTAAATATGGAAAATCTCAATATTTCTAATATTCAAAAGACAAGTAAGACAATGTTGGATTTAAGGCTTAAGCATATACAGGGTGTTTCAGAACTATGATATCAAACTTCTAGGGGTTGTTCAGTGCAACAGTAGAATCCATTTGAGTATAGGAACCCATGTCCGAAAATGTGTCACTACGCCACTACGGCTCTAAGACGCGTTAAAATTTATAAAAAACATTAATTACCTAAATAGGATCTGCTGCATTTATTTTTACCTTTTGTACATGATACCATAAGAACAATTGTTTAAAATCAGCGCTTATCAATGTCAATTCTCAATGTCATGTTTAAAAATTTTATAGCTTACAATTTTTAAACATTTATTGCTAATGGAAAACTTTACCAATCAAGAATTTGCGGATATGCATTTTTTATCTTTTCTAATGGGTTAATAAAAATACTAATACCTTCGTATTTTACAAAACTCATTTGAATAATAATATATTATTTACTTTATTGTATATTTTTTAACCATTTTTGAAAAATAAATTTATTATCTTTAATAAATTAACATGATTTGGAACGAGTGCATTTCTTACCGAACAGTCTGCGATGAATATTTCATGACTGATTTACAATTTGAAAGAGGATTATCGCGTCTAGATAAGGTATTTTGCCCTGGAGGCTTGTATATTCAAGTTTTCGCTTTCATGCTCATATTTATGTTCAGAATGTACTATATAACTTAAATAATAAAAGATATATTTTGTAAGAAAATGTTTGTTATTTTTTATTTTGATGGTAATTTACCTCTCCGTTACGTTGATCGATCGAAGACCAATAGTTCACAAAATAAAAATTCATAAATCATCAATAACTTTTGACTTGACAGAATAGTATCTTTAATAAAGCTGCTATTATAGCTTTGTAGTTCTAGATATTATCTAGCCATCCTATCTGAAGTTACGGAGCTTGTAAATAAATGGCAAATATCATTCATAAAATGGCCAGTGGCGTGTGTAATTTCAATTAATTAAGAATATAGAAAACTAAACATACGAAAGAATACTGAAGGAAATAGAGAAACCTTGCTACTGAATAGTTCAATATTAGTCGAAACTTTTACACACAATCAAATACAATTCAGTCGAGACATTTTTAAATGCTAAAAAGATAAGTGCTGAAAATATACCGGGTGATACAGGAAAAAGGGAACACTTATTATTTACACACATTACAGGGAAAAAATATTATACTATTCAAGGTAGACAAATGAAATTTGGTATATCCATAGAATTATCATAAGAGCATGTTTTGAAATATTCAGTTATTTTCCGTCGCTTCCAGTTTAACCGGAAGTGACACTAACTTTAGTATTTGAAATGGGACACTTGGTATAATATTACGTATTTCCATATAAAATAATATTCTGAGAATAATGATACTGCATTAGCTATTTTTTGTTTTATACTGATAGAAAAAATCATTGCGTTAAATTTTAAAATAAAGTGCCATGAAAGAGTTGAAAGTTTCAATTTTTAATCAAGTAATCACGGAAAAATAGTTTTCGTTACATTTTATGATTTAAATCTTTTACACGTCTATTTAAATTGTCCAAAACTGAATTTTTCAATTGACATAATAATACATATCTTGTCAAGTTCAATTATTATTTGTTATTCAAATAAATTTGTCGTAGTTTTTAAAAGAATTTCAATGTTTACTAATATTTGAAATGTTTTGGTGACTGTATTTCTAAAAAACTGATTTAAGTAACAAAATGCAAGGTAAATTATTATTTTTCCGTAATTACTTGATTAAAAATTAAAATTTTCAATGCAATTTATGACACCTTAGCATAAAAGAAAAAGTGGCAAATGCGGTATCATTATTCTCAGAATATTATTTTCTATGAAAAGACGTAATAATATATCAATTGTCCCATTAGTTTTCTCGCGTCTAGTTTAGTCCGCGGGGACCAGTAGAAACTTTTTAAATTTTTGTTAGTACTAAAAAAAAATCTCCACAATTATCCAAGGAGTGCCCTAAACACGTAGTGGGGAAGAAACCTGCAGTATCTTCGTAAGGCTTTGAGTTCAAACCTTAGCTTCTAATAATAATACTCTATCCAACTTTTTCTTTTTTTAGTACTTCGAAAAAATTAACATCTATATAGGGAGAAAAGGGAAGGTCTTATTATATATTATAATCAGAAATAAATTTCATTTATCAAATTTATCAATCGGTGTTTTCAAAGTAATTCTATTTACGTTTTCAAATTATGCTCCTAATCAAAATCTCTTTTTTTACATACCAAATGAATCGAAAGGCTATACCCAGGAAAGATTTCAAAAAAATGGTTTATTTTTTTATAAATAAACTAAAACTGTTTAAATGATTAAACTTGTTTTAAATAAAAGTTCTTGGACATATTAAGAGGTATGGGGATAAGACAACCGGGTTTTTTGTGGATTTTTTTTACTTTTTTAGTTTTATTTTTGAAAGCTAATAGTAAAAAAAATATTAAAAGAATTGACAAGAGGAGAATAAGGAATAAAAGAAACCATCAACGAATTGAATCGAAGCTATAGAAGCAGAGATATTAGTAAAAATGTGGGAAATTGTTTTTCCCATGGTACCATTTTTTGTTCGATGATTATTGGCCAATTTTAACGCAAGCCCTAAACTGTCAATTGCCAGTAAAAAAGCCAAGAAAAAAGAATTTTTTTTTCGGCCGAAAATCGAAAGTGGTATCTTCACGAAACATTTCGAAAACATGTTTTTGTTTGAACAACAATTTTTTTTGAATCAACTTTTTCTTTGATATAAAAGTTATTAGAAATTTCATCAGGTATCCGTATGTCAAAACCAATTGATTCTAGCTATCACAGAATCGGAGAAAATTGGAAAACACTACTAAACATAAATATCAAATTATCAAGAGCCCTATGAAAAAATTAAAATTTTTTTATTTTTCTATCCTGTACTACTTCAGAGTACCTTTAAAAAAGATTATTACTGTCTAAACTCTAAAATGAATGGAAAATCTATTTCTTTGCATTTTTCAATTTTGGAGCAAAATAATGTTTTTTTTTCTAAATTGGGTAAATATGATTATACATGTGAATGTGAACTGCGTTTCAATTCCTAATAAACTTAACCCCTATTTAGAAAAAACCTATAAATTAAAATTATTACTATAGCGCAATTTTCTTTTCAAATAATGTTAAACCTTAATATCCCCTGTATATAAATGATACTATTATAAATAATATTTTCCTTATGTTTAAACTTAAATGCATCAAATACCATTTTTCAATCATGAATTTTTTCCCAAATAATCCTGAAAAAATCCGTAACTTTAAAAGTCAATATTTTAAAACATTGTTAAAAATCAACAATTGTATTCTAAATGGAACCCGAATACCAAGTTTCAATCAAATCAGAACAATAGAAAACAAATTTTGATAGTCACGTAACCTTAGAACTCAATAATGCAAAAATATGTTAATAATTAATAAATATTTCCTAAATAAACCCCAAGTACCAAATTTCAATCAAATCGGACTCAGGAAAAAAGTTTTAATAGTCACGTGACCCTGACACTCAATCTATCAAAAATTTATTAAAATTCAGTAATTATATCCTAAATAAATACCAAATTTCATTCGAATCGGGCAGGTAACAAACAAGTTAAAAAAAAAATTCCACATAAAATAATAATATATGTTATATTGGATCTTCCCATGCACGTGGGCGACCTTTCTCATGGGAACCGCTAAGTCAGCATCCTTGAATCGGATCACACCATATTATGGAATCCACAGTTCTCACGTAGTCAGCAGTTAGATTTAGTATAAATAGGTTTAAGTTTTATTGTAAAAGATAGATTAATTACAGAATATTTATAGGCAGAAACTATGTCCGTTTAAATTTTAATATTTAATAAATAGATTTTTTTTAAAAAGTGGTTCTTGAGTTGTGCGAGATAACAATTTGGCGCAGTCGAGGTAGGATCTGTCAACGCTATTAGAACAGGAGAATTCCCACTAGTAGCGGCGGATTCCATCCCTTAATAGAAGAACCTGCCAAGAGAAGTCTAACTATGACGTCTTCAGGAGGAACAAAAGCATTTTAACCACCTGGCAGTCGAACGAGAACACGGCTCTCATGGAGTATTATTTTTTGTAAGTAAAGAATCGTCTCGTTTATATTATTTGTTTTTTCATTGATTTTAAACATTTTTATTATTATTATTTTTTTTTTCGTGTTTTGATAATTCGAAACTGTTCGATTTTTCAAAAATATTTGTCCTTGAACCTATTCCCTGAAATAAAATAAAATTTATTAGATACTTAACTTTAACCAATTTTTCCTTAACGTACTCAAGTAATTGAATTGGTATATTTTCTTCTGCATTTTAAGTAAATTTAACAAAATGGCCGAACAAGGTCAAGAACGTTTTCAAGATGCGAACATCAGTGTTGAGGTAGAGCCTTATAAGCTCTCTGAAATATTTTCGATTGTACCCGAGTTTGAGGGTGATCAAATTTTTGTAAGCAATTTTATTAATGCGTGCGATTGCGCATACGATATGGCAAACGCACAACAAAAAGTATTTTTAGTCATTCATATTAAAAATAAACTTAGAGGTAGGGCAGCGCAATTAATTAGTTCGCGTAACCCCATGTCATATATTGAAATTAAACAACTCTTGAATTTACATTTTGGTGACTCAAGAGACTTGTCTTCGCTTATACAAGACCTGCAGCGCCTTAAGCAACTACCGGGCGAATCGCCACTTACATTCTTTAACCGTTTACAAGTTTTTTGCAACGTTACAACGTTTTGAACGCAAAAATGCATTCGTGCATCCAAAAATCACCTTTATTAACAACTAAAGAACAAAAATTAGCACAAACCACATTAATTGAGACTATGGCTCTAAATACCTTGTTAACGGGTCTAGAACACCGTCTAGGACAACTCATTCGAGCTAGCAACCCTTCTACACTTTTAGAAGCCCAATCCAGAATCCGTAGGGAGCTTCAGCTTTCATATTTTGAGAATCAGAAAATTTCGAAACCCCCTATACAGAGGCCAACAACTCAACCAATGATGCCAAGGCAAACCCAATTGCCTAAATGTGGAATTTGTGGTCGTATTGGTCATATTACCAATCAATGTCGTTTTAACTCGCCTTCTTATGGTGACCCACAGACATTTCAACGTTATAATCCTAACCCACCAAATTTCCGTCATCAACCACAACAAGGTGTAAATGGAAATAGTTTTTTGCAACAACAATGGAGAACCAACAATGGAAACCAGAACAGGAATTTTGGAAATGCTAATCCAAATCAGGTCCAAAATCGTCCTTCCTTTAGTCAAAACAAACCCCAGTATTCCCAGCCGCAGCAGAGGACACACCATGTGCACTATGAACAACCCCAGGAGGAATACGACCCGAATTACTCTTTGCAACACGAGTCGGATCATCAATCCTATGCTGAAAATTCTGGCGATTACTATAATTATTCTCTTAATGTTCCTATTCATACTAATGAGTATCAGGATTTTCTCACGCTTCCAACTACCAGCCAACCCCCAGAAAGCAACACCCAGGACACAGTAGCCGAACTTCAGTCGCAGATACAGACCCTAAATCTGGACAACATGGACCCAAACCTAAACTTTCCGGAACAACACTTCATTTAAAATCCTTACTTACTGTAAATTCTGAAAACCTTTACTATATTAATGATGCATCAAATAGATTTAAATTACTTATTGACACTGGTGCAGGCATTTCAATTTTTAAAGAAAAAACGGCTCAAAATTTACCCAAAAGATTCCCTGAAAACTTTACTATCCAAGGTATTACGGATCAAAAATTAACAATTCAAGAATCTACCCTTGTTTCCTTTGGCCCTGGAGAGCCACATAAGGTGTATATTTACTACCTCGATATCGATTTTGATGGAATACTAGGATTAGACTTTTTTGAACGTTATGAATGCGTAATAGATTTAAATCCAAAACAGCTAATAACAAACTCTAAAACTATTCCCCTGCATAAAGTTGAAAACATAAAATCAAGTGCAGAAAATTCTCAGCACAAGACAGCACCTGTAAATTTAATTTCAATTGAACCCCGGACAGAGAAAATTTTGAAACTCAAGTGTAACTTGTCTAATACTGATGCCTTACTATACTCTGATGTAAAAGATAAAGTTAGGTTACCAAATGCAATGGTCAGAGTCAACGAATGTGGTGAATTTTTAACCACCATAGTTAATGCTAATGCCACACCAAAAACAGTTGATTTTTCAGAACTCAAAATAGAACCATTTAATGTTGACATAGACCAATGTAAAGAAAATATTTTAAACTTTAACTCAAAACCCAATAAAAAAAGCCTTGATCGTAAAGCCAAAATACGAGACCAACTTCGACTTGAACATTTAAATGACGAAGAAAAGGAACTTGTTACTGATGTATGTCTAAACTTTTCTGACATATTTTACCTTGAAGGTGACCAACTAACGTTCACCAGCGAAATCAAACATAGTATCGATATCAATAATGCTCGACCTGTCTTCACAAAATCTTATCGCTACCCCCAGGTACATAAGGAAGAAGCTAAAAAGCAAATTTGTAAAATGCTCGATCAAAATATCATTCGCCCCTCGACGTCTCCTTGGTCTTCCCCCGTATGGGTCGTACCCAAAAAACTTGACGCCTCTGGAGAACAAAAATGGAGAGTGGTGATTGATTACCGTAAACTCAATGAGCTCAGCGTTGGAGACAAGTATCCTCTTCCGAATATTTCCGATCTTCTCGACCAGTTAGGGAAATGTCAATACTTCACTACGCTCGATCTCGCTTCAGAGTTTCATCAGATCGAGATAAATCCAGACGACATTCCCAAGACAGCTTTTTCTGTAGAAAATGGTCATTTTGAATTCGTCCGAATGCCATTTGGCCTGAAGAATGCTCCATCTACCTTCCAGCGAGTTATGGACAACATTCTTCTTGGTATCCAGAACGAACGTTGCTTGGTTTACATGGATGACATAATAATTTATTCGCCTACTATTCATGAGCACATCGCTAGACTTACTGAGGTTTTCAAACGTCTTCATAAGGCAAATTTAAAAATTCAGCCTGACAAGTGCGAATTTCTTAGGAAGGAAGTCGCTTATTTGGGACATCTCATCACCCAGGACGGCGTTAAACCCAATCCTGTTAAAATTGAGTGTATCCAGAAGTTTCCCATTCCTACCACCACCAAGGATGTCAAATCTTTCTTAGGTCTTGCGGGATATTACAGACGCTTTATTCCTAATTTCGCCAAAATCTCAAAACCTCTGACGACTCTTTTACAGAAAGACACTTCTTTTAATTTTGATTCTGAGTGTATAAATTCATTTAACGATCTTAAAAAGTCTCTTGTATCCGATCCAATTCCTATATACCCAAATTTTGAGGAAACGTTTGTTCTGACAACCGATGCTAGTGCCTTCGCTATTGGAGCTGTACTCTCACAAGGACCTGTAGGAAAGGACCTCCCAATAGCCTATGCATCAAGGACTCTCTGTAGTGCTGAGACGAGATACTCCACTATTGAAAGAGAACTCTTAGCCATCGTCTGGGCTGTGAAACATTTCCGCCCGTATCTCTCCGGTCGTAAGTTTCTTCTAATTACTGATCATCGTCCTTTGACTTGGCTTTTCTCAATCAAGGATCCCGGCAGTAGATTAGCTCGTTGGCGCCTAAAACTAGAGGAGTACGACTATAAAATCGAATATAAGCCTGGTAAAATAAACAAAAATGCGGACGCTCTTTCAAGGGTAAAAATTAATCATGTCAAGGATTGTATAGATCTTCAATCAAAAATTACTATCCTTGCCGCCAATGAAGACCAGCCGTCTACTAGTAAAGAAACACCTCCTTCCAATGAAAATGAACCCGATGATGACGATAAAGAAATGACCCAAGACTACAATAGATTCGTAAATTTATACAGTACTCAGTCGATTATTGATTATTCAAAAATCGAAATTTCTAATTCACAACTTTTAGACAAATCACACAAAAACATCGTAAGTTTCTTTTGTCAAACTAAACTCGAAGATCTTCATTATAAAATAATAGACGATTTACTCGAAGAGAATATCGAATTTGAAACTCATAAAGTTAATATCCTGTCAAGCACAAGTGTAAAAAATCGAAAATATTTTATTTTTCTTTTGCCAGCTAATAAAGATTTAATTGCTCAACACCTTTTCTATGCTCTTTACACGTGCAGTAATGAATTTGACCTTACTCAACTTATTGTGTTGAAAATAATCTTAACCTACCGGTTCTCGAATTATTTTCGTATATCTTTGCCGACAAAGATATTAAATTAGGAATATGTCAAGGCATCGTTTTAACACCAGATCAAGACCAAATCCCTATCATCTTAGATCAATACCACACAGGGAAAAATAACCTACACCGTGGCATAAACGAAACAGTCAGGCGTATAAAAGAAAAATATACCTGGCCTGGTTTAACTCGCGATGTAGAAGTTTTTATAAAAAAATGTGATATTTGTCAAAAGGTAAAAATTTATAGAAAAAATCTTAGTACTCCCCTTGTAATCACTGAAACCCCCAAAACACCGTTTGAAAGAATAAACATAGATCTTTTTGAATATCCGATTAGAAATTATGCATTAACTATTAGGGACGAATTAATTAAATTCACGCAAGCCTACCCCCTACTAGATAAAAAGGCATCCTCTGTAGTTAATACACTATTATTATTTTTTCAACACTACGGTACCCCTTTGCGGATCCATGCTGACCAAGGGCAAGAATTTGACAATAGCCTTTTAAAAGATCTTTGTAAACTTTATGATATCAAACTAACGTTTTCCAGTGTAAGCCACCCCCAGTCAAATGGCTCGCTTGAGAGATTTCACGCGACGCTGACTGAAATGATTAGAGCCCATAGCGCTGAACACCCTGATGAAAATCCTTTTAATGTTCTGCCGTATGCGGTAATCTGCTACAACAACACTAAAAATAAAACTCATCACTCTACGAGCTTATTTTTGGTCACACGTCCAGCAGACCACCGGAAACCTTATACAATCAAGAGCAGTTAATGACGAAATATGTCCGAGATTTAAATAATCGTATGGAATATTATTACAAACTCGCTCGCTCTCGAACTAACGACAAGAAAGAAAAAGCCAAAATTCGATTTGACCGCCTTGTAAATAGAAATAAATCAGAATATCAAGTAGGACAAAAAGTTTATATCAAAGAGTCGCAAATCACCACCAAAGCGCAAAACCTCTTTAATGGCCCCTTCGAAGTGTTAGAAGTTTATCAAAATTCTGCAAAATTAAAAAATTTAATCACTAATCAGACTTCTAAAGTCAATTTTGATCGTTTGAAGCCATACTATGACTAGAACAGTCCTATTTTATATCAGATTTCTCTTGCTGATCCCAGCAGCGGTCACTTAATTCCTGCTTACGCCTGTAAATAACACGGTTGGCATATTTTTCCATGAAGAAGGAAAAGTAAGAGTGTCGAATAATAAATGGACCTTGCTTGTGTACAAAGATTTAGAGCCCATAAGGCAAGCCATTAATCATAATGATAACTTTCTATCCTCTCTGACCTAACGGCTGACTCTTCTCCCCGTATTACCGCTTTTAAAAGTATTGTTCAAACTCATTTTAGTCTTCTTTCAAGAATCGCTGACTCTGTTAATCTTAAATTGTCAGAAGTTACGGCTGGTACTAAAGACTATACCTATCGAATCAAACGCGGATTAATAAACGGAATAGGTAGTATCTTTAAATCAATAACCGGCAACTTAGATTCGTCTGACGGCGAATATTTTAATGAATGCATAGACAAACTATCGCACGATGAACGAGAACTTGAAACCCTGTTAAAAAACCAAATATCGGTAACGACGTCAGTTATTAAAAGTTTTAATTCAACCATACAAAAAATTCAAATAGATTAATTAACATTCAATCACGATATTGAAGAAATAAAAACATCAATGATAGACATTTCAGATACATTGAAGTTTTATGAAAGCCTAGTAAAAACTTTAGAGCTTTGCGAGTTTTTAATGGAAAGTTTTGTTTATTTGGAAAGTTATTTAAATGATCTTTTAAACTCCATAACGTTTGCTCGCCTAAAGATTTTACATAGCTCAATCATAAACCCAAGGGATTTGATCAATTCTCTACAAGAAGTCTCGCGATCTCTTTCAAAGAATAATTTACCGTTCCCCACCTACCTTCAATATGCTGCTCAGTATCTTGATGTAATAGAATTGCAAGCCTTTCAAACTGAAAACAAAATAGTATTTGTGCTTAACATTCCATTACTTCAACCTGAAACCTATACCCTATACCGAAACTTTCCTATCCCCATTTTGGATAATCGAACAGGTCTCTCTCATGTAATTCCAACAATAAATAAATACATTGCGCGTGATGACGATTCTCTACTGTACATTTTACCTCCAAGCCTGGATAACTGCAAACTGGTTCAAATCAAGCTACATTTGTTCCAACCTCCTACAATATCCCATAGATAGCGATGCAATATGTGAGGCACAGCTACTGAGGTAGAGTAACCAGTTACCTATCACTTGTCAAACTTCCATTCTCCAGACGTCAGATTATCAAGAGTTGGACCAAAACTACTGGCTAATAACCGTCTCAGGACCTCTACCAGTAACCATCCAGTGTGGAAAAACAGAAGTTGCGACGAAAATCATCCGAGGGAACACCCTTCTCATACTCCAACCAAAATGCAACTCCTTTATTGGCAGTACCAGAGTTCACTCTAAGTACCCAGTGGAAGTCTACAAAAATGTTACCTATAAAAGTCATCCTGTCTTGATACCGTACGACTGTTGCAAAAGCTTCCCAACCAAGTTCCATGTTCCCGAACTGAAGCCCCTTAAGCTCAGCAACCTCAACGCTGACGACCTGAATGTGGCTCAACATAAGCTAAATCAGTACTCCGAGCAACTGGAGAAGCTAATCGAAGAGCCCTTTATAACCAAGCATGTCCACTGGTTTACTATCCTGACAATAATTTTGGTAGTAACCCTCATCGTTTTGTACATATTCTGCAAGTGTCGACGTCGCAAGCCCCTTAGACTAAGCCTTCCTGCAACCGATGACTCACCACCACGACCAAGACCTGAAACCGATCTACTAAAAAGACTGGTCCCCAAGAGACGAACCAGCATCCATCCAGAAAACCCGATCCAGGAAGAAACCATCCAGTTAAGCTCAATTTAAAAGTTGTTGCATAGCATCAACTTTTTTATTTGATGGGGAGCTGTTATATTGGATCTTCCCATGCACGTGGGCGACCTTTCTCATGGGAACCGCTAAGTCAGCATCCTTGAATCGGATCACACCATATTATGGAATCCACAGTTCTCACGTAGTCAGCGGTTAGATTTAGTATAAATAGGTTTAAGTTTTATTGTAAAAGATAGATTAATTACAGAATATTTATAGGCAGAAACTATGTCCATTTAAATTTTAATATTTAATAAATAGATTTTTTTTTAAAAAGTGGTTCTTGAGTTGTGCGAGATAACATATATATTAAATACCGATTACATTTTTTTATCACTAGGACCCACTGTGTTGTGCCTTGTATAGACCACGATGAATATTAAAATAATGCACGGCAAATTCTACAACTTCAAAACTTTACCAAATTATCACGGCTAAAAGACGATGATTTGGTAAAAGATATGCATATATTCGGATTCTCCAGAGTCTCTTGAATAATTCCATACTAATTTCAAGAAGCTTTAAGCTATTTTAAGCATTTAATCAATGACATTAAGAATCAAGTTCGAGCCGATTCATCCACGTTGACGCCATGTTTTCTTGCACGTAGACGTCAAAATCGACCATTTTCAGACGATGTTTTAGGGTATAAAAAAAGGTTTTTAACTTATAATATTTGTACATGGAAAAATAGTATAAAGCCTTAGAAACAGATTAACATCAATTCTGGACCGGTTCCAATTGGTTTTAGTAACTAACTTTCGATTATAAAAAGGGTCTTTTTTCGGCGAAAATCGCCGTTTTTGTTGCCATGGAGACGCAACCATAGGCTTGTTGACACAGACCTTTTCCCTATACAAACATTGGGTGCTGGACCAGTAACTTATTGTTCTGTGCGTTGGCTCCCGTGGTGTCGACGGTATGACTGGTTGATTGGACCGGCTTTTTTTTTGGGGTTGGTAATGGTAATGGGTTTCAAATGGTAACTTTTGAAGAAAAACGGTTTTTAGTCAATTATATCCCGATAGTTTCCGGTTGTCTCAGGAAAAAAATGGTTTTTGTAGATCTCATAGGTATGCCAGTATTAAGCGTCAAAGTTAAAAAAGGTGTAGAGCAAAAACTGCTCTACGTAGAAGGTTGTAGACTATGTCGAAAAATAGGTTTTAATAAGTTCTTAAAACGCTAAAAGCTTGAAACTTCTAGGTGCCGCCAATAAACAGTTATTAAGAAAAATAGAAAAAATTGGTCAAAAGAAAGGGTTTTTGTTAACACAGCTCACCTGAGTAATACCTCCATTTTGATCCTAAGGGATCAAGCTTTCAAAAAGTGTAAACAAAAAAAATTAAAAAAAAATTTGTAGTAGAAAAAAATAATTTTCTCAAAAAATTCCCTTTTTTTTTGAAAAAAAAATGGTTTGAGCTCGTTTTTCTCGGAAGGAGTTTCTTTTTGCAAAAAAATAGTTTTAACAAAAAAGATAGCTACATTCACGTAGAAAAGCGCTGTTTTGTCCGCATTATCGGAAACATTACCGTTTAGGCCCCACAACCGGTTAAGTCTGCAAGGTACCGCGCAAAAAGTTGATATTTCATTCACAGAAAAATTCCACTAGAGGGTTTATCTTAAAGAGCGCCCCTTCTGCACTGCTTGTCATAGAGGTCAATGAGTTTCAAAAAATTTGGCTGAGTCAATTTTCGCACACCGGCCAAAGACCCTGTTTTCGCGAAAAAAACAGTTTTTTGCTACGCCCGCGAAAGAAATCTACACCGTTACGTAGCCTTAACCTTCCCACATAAAACGATAAAAACCAGAAAAAAAATTCGCCATAGAACAAAAGTTATAAGGAATTATGTCCGACCGGTCCCAATAATCGCGCGATTTGTCACGAGCACATAATTAGAGCTTCGCTCTAATAATAAAAAATTTAGTGTCACTTCCTGTTAAACCGGAAGTAACAAGAAATAATAAGATATGTCGAAAGATGCTCTTATGACCATTCTATCGATATATCAAAGTTAATTTTCTTATCATGAAAGGTAATAAAGTTATTAAATGTTCCTTCTTTCCTGTGTCACCCGGTATATGTGTCTCTGTATTTGATAAAATTTTAATAGAGTTAGGGCCTACCCAACTAACAAAAGTTGGTATAACATTTACTTGAAATAAATGGAATAGAGGTTTTTCACCTTATTCTTCTTCAGGTACCTATCGGTTTCGGATGTTGGCAATTTTTTTGTGACAACTCAAAACAGTTCTACCGAGCTTTTTTTTTTAATTCTTAAATTCCATGATAGGAACCATAATGTTCTTCTTCTTCCTGGCCCTGTTTTATCCAATATCTTTGCTTATCTTATGATTTGCAGCAGGGAATTTCAATCTTTATTTCTCATAATATGCCAGATATTCTAGTTTTTTTTTTTAAATTGTTGTACATGACTTCTACATCTTTTTTCATTGTGAGCTATCTATGGTATGCTGAGCATTCTTCTATATAGTTTAAAATGCTTCCAGATTTTTAGTGGTGCCTTCTGTGACTGTCCAGGCTTTTACGCCATACAATAAAACAGAAAACACATCTTAAGTGCCTTACTTTCATTTTAAGAAATATGTTGTGACTTTTGAGATGGCACTAATTTTTATGAACTAAAATTTATACCGTCCTTGCTTTTCGTATGCGACATTTTATTTCCTTAGAACATTGAAAGACTAGAATTAGCATTGCCGTGGAACTATGGTCAGTTGGTTTGCTTGCCACATCTCTGATGCAATGATGCCAAATGCTTATGTATAAATGGCAAAAAAGCACTTGATAATATCATAAAAATTTGTCACTTATTTTGACAGGCACAAAACAATACTACTATCTCCTTTAATAAAATATGAT
This sequence comes from Anthonomus grandis grandis, assembly GCF_022605725.1. Taxonomy (NCBI): domain Eukaryota; kingdom Metazoa; phylum Arthropoda; class Insecta; order Coleoptera; family Curculionidae; genus Anthonomus; species Anthonomus grandis. The sequence continues at coordinate 4,333,439 of NC_065561.1, forward strand.
GAATTTGTGAATGACCAGATACGCTATAATATAAAGTCAATATTTAAGAATGAATGAATTTATGATGGTATGATATGATGTTACGACAGAATCGGTTTTTACTTGTGAAAAGATCGGCTTGAATTCCTTTTTTTCCATGGTGGGGCACAAACAGCACAAGTTTTAACCATCGTAACAGCTCACAGAAACACTCAAATGAGACGCTTTTCCTTTTTCAACCGAAAACTAAAAAAGAAACACAGAACTTTAAAAATGCCGAGTGTATTTCACGTAACACTAAACTTTTGCTTGCGGTGTTGCCATTCTAAATTTTTTCGAAACGGCTTTAGTAATAAAAATATCACTTTTTTTGTTTGAAGATGTAACCTTTGCTCTTAGAATAGGTTATATCTATTTCTACTTTTTATTTTTAATCCAAAATCCAACACAAATCAATTCGCAATATTATATATGTTAGTATATAGCTGAAAATTTCTTCTTTTAAAAATGTGTGTAAATTTGACAACAGAGAATCATTGAATATTTTTGTAAACAAAACATCCCTTTGCCCCTGAGCATATAATGTACTGAAACAAAATTGTTGTTTACTAATTTTTCTTTCATGTTCTAAGTTTATTTCTTGTGCACTGTCCATTATTCATTTATGATGGCTTGAAGGTAGCAATACTGTTGAATACGTCCAATTCGAGTTCTGTCAATATCTATGTGATCTCTTTTAGTTTTTTATCTATTTATTATAAAAAAATATATATTTATTATATAAAAATCAAAAAATTATTCTTAACTAGGCTAAAGGTCAAATCCTTTTATATATTTCAAAATCTAAAATCACCAAATTCTTCAACAACTGATTCACTGTGTGAGAAATTATTTAACAGGGAAACGAAAGGATGGGTTTCTGTTTTGAAAATTAATGGCAAGAAAAATTATATATTGTTAAATATTTAACCGAACAAAATTTAACTTTAGTAATACGATATCCGATCATATTAATAGGTTCAGAACTCCATCAATTATTCATTTGTCCATATTCAAAACGAACTAGTGTTCCTTATGAAAGGAAAAATAACACATAAAATTAAACGTATGTTAAAAACTAGTAAATATTTTTTTCTTATCTTAGATTCAACTTTTGATGTAAGTCCTAAAGACCAACTTACTGTCGTAGTAAGGTTGATTATATTAAACGATGTATCAATGCAATTGGAAATTGGGAAGCATTTTGTGGGATATATTTTAAAATCAAATTTGAGAGAACAAAGCTTATCCAATGCCGTTGAATTTTTTGGAGAATATTTTTGTTTAAGGAGGGAAGGCTATGATAATGGTGCGAATATGAAGGATCACAATAATAGTTATCAAAAAAAACTTCTTAACTTAAGAGCAATTTTTTTTCTGCTTCGAGTAAATGATGACAAGTAAATAAACTTAAATTTGAACTTTGACATTAAGACCTCTTTCTAGTACTACATAGATGGGATGAGAAGAATATATAACCTTAAAGTTCTTAAATACAATCTAGCAAAAATATATGACGCTTTATTCACCTTGTATTCTTATAAAAACTGAAACCAAACAAATGACAAATTCATTACTCTTAAAAATTAGATCATTTAAATTTATTATTACATTTTATAATGTTATGCTAACAAATATTAATATAAAAGTAGAATAGTGCACGATTTTTATGCTGGACTGCCTAATAGATATTTTTTAAAAGTAGACGAAAACATGTTTATCTAGAATCAGGTCAAATGAAGGTTTTAATCATATTTTGGATATAGGGAAAAATTGCGTCCCTTCGTATTATCCGATTAGTATTGTTATTTCCCGAAAATCGTTATAACTGTGAAGATATGTCCGAAAAAACTTTTTTACGTCTGCTTTTAGTTTAAGCCACAGATAAAAAATTGACGTATGTCATTCTCACGCACATTATTTACGAATTTTTTTTGATTTTACTTTTGTATACGCTTTATTTACATTTTAAGGTAAGGCGAATTTAGTTTGTTAATGAAGTGATTTGGTGTAGACCGTATTGACTTTTATAGTTCCCCTAAGACTTCAAATGTTTCGCCTGTGAGAAAATCACAGATTCACGATTTTTGGATACCACGGATACAAAAGAAAGACGATAACGTTTACAGTATTCTGGACAGTGACTCAGGATTCGAATGTTCATTGTTTAATATTGAGGAACCAAATAAAATATAGAAACTGCAGGAAACCAAGCAATATTAACGCATATTCATCTTCATGAAAAACGTATTTGTTTGAACCTACGTGAAAATTTAAGAAAGGACCTTGAGTTTAAACAAGTTAGCGGTGTTTCATATTCAAGAATGTGTAGCTTTGTCAAACTTATGATGAGGAAAATAAGAGTTGATGCAAAAAACTAAAAGAACTTAACATGCTTGGCATAGGGTAAGTTTCTAACTTATTCTATGTTAAGTTAACTTAACCGGTTCCTCCGGTTGTGTCAATTACCGTTTCATAACTATACAATTTCTGAAATTTGATTCGGTAGTGAAACGCGGTTCCTGAAAAATTGGTTGCAAATGTCAACCAAAACGACCGATCATTTCTTTCGGTAACTTCGGTTATTCCTACAGAGTAACATGAGATCTGTGCCCATCAACGAAAAGTTTACCTACTTCTTAGTACCAAAGTTTATCCAGCCAGAATCTGAACGCCCAAGTGTCCAGTTTGTAGGCACAGACTACTATAGCTTTTGACTTCTTTTTGTAGGAATATATTAACATGGGTGGTGGGACGTTGCCGTTAAGATTATTTTGTTTTATTCCAAGCTCTTTCATAGAAAAAACTCTTTCTTCTTCATTTTTCGATGAACCTATAACTTTTCCAGTTTTTGGACATTAAGCAAACCCAGCTTCGTCCGCACTAATTTTTCACGGACTGTATTAAATTTTCTTTTTGGTCTAAGAACCCTCTTTTACCTATTGCTAAGATCCAATCTACAAACACAGATTCCTCTGCCTCAGAAAGCTCAGTTGAGGGTCCTATTTTTTTTTTGAATTGGAACATTTCCTGACAATTTTTTTATAAGGGTGGTGGGAGGAGCAGAAAATTCTATTGAAGCTTTCTTTCTTCCTGGTCATTCCATTTTTTACAGTCACTATTGCTTTATGCATGTTTTCTTCAGAATATGAAAAAAAAGCGTTTTCTGGCCTTCTTTTCCCGAGAATTTTCTTATGTTAACCCTAAAATATTTCCAAAAGGTTATTAAAGAGTATAAGACAGGTCAGGTAGATCTGCTAAGTGAAGCAGAATAACTTGTTGTGTTAGTGTTCTACTTCTCTTAGCAGCTCTACCTACCAGATGACCCCCTTTGTATTTTTGGTAGGTAGGCAAATGTTTATTTTAGTGCTTTAGGAAAAATATTTACATACACACTTGCGTAGTTCTACTGTCTGTCTCTGTGGACTAAAACATTTAGGTAGTGACTGACTTTTTTGCTAAAGTAATTTATATTATGTTTTTTCTTAAAAGATCAAACTAACGGCCACACCAAACGTCAACTCTCTTTTTTTAATTCTTTTTAAACTTTAACAAAAAACAAAAAAATAGAAAATAGACACAGTACTAAGTTTCCATTCCATAATTAATAATAAAAAAAATCCGTATTTGGCATAATTTACCGTATTTTTTACTGTTCGCTCTAATCTTTTCTTGTTATTAAATAAGATGACCAGTACTGAAATTTACTTTATTAGTAATGGACAGCTATTATTAGAACATTTACAAAACTGTTTGAACCAGTAATGGTCACCCCCAATAACACCTTTGTAATCAGCAAATGTGAAAGCAACCACCAAAACTCCTTAAGTTTCACTTACCTGCATGCCAATAATATACAAAAAATTATTTTCTGCACTAATATACCAATTTCACAGAATTATTAAACAAAACGTACAAAAACTTTCTGCTAACTTTCAGCAGCTAATTTATGTGCGGCCATTTATAGATTTTTTGGCATTTGACAGCCGAGTTACTAATTGCCTAATTCTCTAGGAGAGGCAGAGACGTACCCAAGGGAACATAATTAGTAGAAAATCAAACAATTTAAAGTTACGGTTTGAAGATTTAGGGGTTTTTAAATAAGGACATGTCCATTACTGGATCAGTGTCATTTCTCCCCTAACTATCCTATATGATTTTTAAATAAATTATTTTATGAAACTATGGTTGAAACTTACTTTATTCTGACAAAAAAAGATTAATCAGCTAATTGTTTATATTTCTGTTTTTTTAAATTAAAGAGAATTAATTAAGCAAAATGATTTATATTTGTTGGAAATTAAACCTGTAACAAATGCCACACCAAAACGCAAGAACCTTTAATCTTTAGAAAGAGTTCAGGAGTAAGAATGACCTAAAGAAATATTGTTATTTTATTTCTTAGTTCCCTAGAAGCAGCAGTTGGGAAGGAATTTGGGTATAAACCATAAAACTGTTACCAATAACAAATCCAGGAAACATGACTACAAATTTTCAAATATTTAAAAACTCAGGATATCGAAAGATAAGTGGCGAAGAATAGAATTTTGTGAAACCATGGTCGAAAAAGAAAATAGAAATAAAACCTTTGAGACATCATGCTCAAAATGAGCACAAAAAAATTGCAATTCTATACTCAGCATCATTCCATTTCAAATCCTCCCTGACGATGACCAAAGCTCAGACTATTCTCAACAACACGGCTGTCCTGTCATAATCTGTTTATGGCACAAGAATTTTTAAAATACTTAAATAAATAAATATAAATAAAATAAATAATTATTTATTTGCGAACAAAATGATTATAAAAATCACAAAGCAACGTCAAACAGAAGACAGCATATAGCCATGCTGCCTAATTTTAAAAATAAATAAATATATTAGATAAATAGATAAACATATTAGATAAGCAAAAATACCCACTTAGATATGATTTTATTAAAGACAGGCAGTTACCCCTAATCCCAAATGAGAGCAGCCTCTTAATAAGTAGCTGATGATATATGGTTTCGAAAGTCTTTGACAAATCGAAGTACCTTTTGCTTAGCAACCTTTTGCTTATTATCAAGCTGCTCTGTTATGTATCTGACTGCATTAAAAATAGCCAGCTCAGTTGACTTCTTGGGTACAAAACCATATTGATGGGTAGCTAATACATTATGTGTACTTATGAAATTCATTACTTTAATGTAAATTGCTTTCTTAAATACCTTTGACACTGATGGCTATAGAGAAATGGGTCTATAGTTTTCTAATAATTGTGGATTTCCTTTTTTTGGAATTGGAAGAGTTTGGAATTACTTTGGCTATTTTTAGTTTGGAAGGAAAAAAGTCTGTTCACTGTTTGTTTGCTTATTTTTACCATACATATAGGTCTTTGATGTGTTTGGCATAATCTTTTATTTCTTTACAGACCCAATTCTTATTTTCTGGCTTAATTCTAAAGTTTTCCAAGGGAAAAGCCCTATCAAATCAATAAAAGAAAGTGATTGCAAAACTTTCATATATCTAGTCAACACCCAGATTGGTATAAATATCTTGCTATTGCTCGGTACTTAAATAATTTATGAAATCGAATATATTTTTTTATTAAAAAATCTTTTCTTTAGGAAAACAGATTTGGAATGGGTGTTTTTTATTTCCAGAGTGAGTATTTGACCACAGTGATCTGAAATGCCTGATATATTATAAACCTTGCATGCCATATCATCCAAGGGAAAGTTGGAAAACACATTGACCACCCGAGATGCACTGGTGCTCGTTACCCTTGTCATTTCATTCACATGTTGTGACAACCTATAAAATTAAAACAGCTTTGTTATTCCAAAAACTGAACCCTGATTAGTACTAAAATCGACATTAAAGTCACCACATACAAACATATATTTCTTTGGAGAGTACACATCGCCCAGAAAATTGCTGAGACTAGAAGGAAAAACATCGAAATTACCCTTTGGAGATCTACTGATGCATATAATTATTACAGATTTTGAGTTTAGCTGTATTACACAAAATTCACATTCCTTTTCAGTTGGTAAAATATCGCAATTAATAGACTGGCCCAAAATATTATTACTAAAAATAGCTGTGCCACCCCCGCGAAATTCTCTTTAAGATGAAAAGGCTTGAAGGGCGAAATTTTCCAGATAAACTTATTCTATTTCATTTTCTTGGAGTCAGTGTTCGGTTGCACGAAAAATATTTGGCTTTAATTTCCTGAGTAAAACTTCTAGCTCAAGAATTTTGTTATTTATACTTTGGAGATTTTAATGAAATAGTGTAATAGATGTCTTACTTGACACTAATGTGATAATTCTCACTAATTAACTCATTAATTAACACTAATTCTCTAAGTTTAGTCCTTTCTAAAAAGTTTCGCCCCAGAGAAAAATCGAATCTTTGGAAACCTACACCTGCTGGCCAAAAGGATTCTCCATAAACAATGTCTTTTAAATCGGGATGCACACCAACCATGAAGCAATTAAATCTGGTATTCTCTTTTTTTAGGCTTATCAGCCTCAGAATCGTCAAACTCATTGTTGGTACGAATTTTCCTCTGCCCTTTGTTCCTTTTTAAAACATCACTCCAATTGTATTGTGTACGTGTTCTTTGTTTATTTTCGGCATTTTCAGTAGTGGACTTGGACACGGACTTGCTAGTTTTAATGGCTTCTGCTACGGGGCAATCTGCCAGCACGATTTGGAGATTCGGGAAAACCAGGTATGTACCCTGTTCCCCGAATCGATATTTTCAGAATTTTTTATAGTGAAATGGATGGTGACGCTTCCCCCACGATGCACCCGGCCTGGCTACTGGCGTGAATATATATTTAAAATTACAAACTTAAACCAAATTGCATCTTAAAACTCAAATTGACTTTAAAACTCAATGTATTCTGACTTAATATTTAAATCCATATGTTAAATTTAATAAATGAATATGATATATCGCGTATAAATTCGATTATTTTTAAATTAAAAAAATACTTATTTGCTATTGCGCCACCAGGTTTAACCATATATTGTTGGAAAAAAACAAGGCATTTTTGAATGACGTAAAAACTTAATATCAAGCTTAATACATAATTTCCATAACTGATATGTACATATTCTGCGAGCCTAAAGATTTTTTGGTTATATACCTCCTTTCACTGATGTTTTATTAATAATTTTCATAAATAATATCATGAACTTAGCCGACCCTGGTGGCACCGTGAGCACGATGCCATCGTGTGCCAGGTTCAAATGTCATGGTTGTTTGTGTTTGTCTTGTGGTTCGGAGCCTACGTTAAATTGAAGGTCCCATAGAAGCAAAACTTAAAATTACAACTGAAATTTGCGCGGCTGTTGAAGTACGCTGCGAGTCCATTGTGGGAAAAGAAAATTACGGAATTGTGACACCCTTCCAAAAAAAACCTTTATTTTACTTTTTAGAAAAAACGCATTTTCGAGTACTTGTAAAACGGAGTATTTATAGTGCGGACATATAATATTTATGTGTATTTTTTCATTTTCTTGATATATGGACAAATAAAATGAATGAAACGCGAACATTTCAAATTGCTCGAGAACTATTAAAGCTTGGAAGATGCTAATTATAAGTAAATAATTAGCTTATTAAAGACTTGTACACATGAAAATATAAAAACTGCCAAGTCACATCCTTAAAGAGTTATTAAAGAGAATAATCCTACTTCAAATAAAACATCATTCCAAAAAATGGATTCATTTATCATTCAACTCTTCGTGCTGACTTTTTTTCTTTAAAACTATGACTCGGGTTAATCTTTCTTAGTTTACATGCTGTATTTTTCCCTTAAAACCGAAAGCATGTGGTGATTTGTTTTCTGTTCTCAGTTCATCGGCTAGATAGCTATAAATATTTACGTTTTTACTCTCTTATTATACTCTCTGTCTATAATTTTTCTATTAATTCATCTATCTCGATAAACTTTTAATTGCGGCTTTCCTGGTATTTATATTAAAGTGACCAGTTGCTGCATCTGGTCACTACATAGAATAAGAACCAAGACAAGAACCTACTAGGAAATACGCATAAATAGCTTGTTATCTATGAATTTATGTGCTGTGTACTTTGAACCAATTATGTAATAAGTCTGAGGTTCTCGACGACTAAGGAAATGTTCAACGAATTACCGATAGAGTACCAATTTTTTGAAAAGATTTTCCAATTAAAATTAATTGTTTGTCTCTATACGTATTAGTGTGACATTTCAAGATCGACTGGATCTGCGATAAAACATTGACACCTTTATTATTTTCATCCTGATATGCAAAAATACATTACATACACAACTTTTTTTCTTTAGAAAGGTAAAATGTCTAACGAAAAAAGGTATTTATTCAGTTTTAATCCCTTTTGACATTTTAATCTCAGTTCTGGTAATACCAAACTTAAGATACAACTAAATTATTTGAAAGGAGAAAAAATTTAAATTTAACTTTTTTTTCTACAGGGCTTAAAATATGATAGATATACAAATGAAATTTTAAAGTTTTACCCTAAATCTCAACAAAAGAAGGATGATTATTTTTGTTTAAGGCATTGAAAGTTTAGTGAAAAAAATGGTACAGATTAGTAAACTCCGCTTGTATTTACACCCTGTAATCACAAACAAAATGGAAACAATGAACATGAAAAGAAACAAATATATGAAATTATTTTAGCTATCATAAAAATTACTATACATCAGATGTACTGTCATCACAAGTTGGTGTTTTTAATTTACTATAGGTAGTATATACACCTTTGGTGTTATTGGTAATTAAATCAAAAATAATTTAAACATAGCAAAAGGAACATTTTGTATATTTTATGTTTATTATTCAGAAACATTTTCTAAAATGTCGCAAATGTCAAAATTTATTATTAACTATTATTAGCAACTATAGAATGTCAACTTATTACATTAAATAGCATAAGATTAATAAACGACATAAAAAAACTCTAATTTGTTTTACATTTACAAATTTGTCTTGTTTCATTTTGAAGGCTACTTTTTTAATTAACTTTAATGTTAACTTTAATTAACATTAACTATGCAGAAGAATAGACTGTATAGAGAGGCATCTATTAGACACGTTGTAGTAAATCCACTTAAAACCTGTCCATTTGGTGCCTCAGCTCAAGATGTTCTAATTTCTAAGAAAGTCTGGATATTTAGTAGATTATAGGATTGTTTAAATAATTCGTTCTCTTCTTTATATTTGTCTTACTAGTACCTCTCTCTCTTTTATAGGAAATAACAAGTTAGTTATTTCGTTGGGTATTACAATATATTTTTCATATTCTTTTCAATTACAATATTCAAAAAGAAAGTTAGGTAGGATATTGAAAAGAAGAAACGAGCTCAGAGATCGATAGATAAAACATCAGCTCCTGGGTATATAAAAGAAATCTGTTATACCTCAAGTAAATTATTGTATTTAAAATTTATTGAATTTATCGGTAAAGATTTAAGTTCATATTTCTTCTAAATACGTGAAAAAGTCTATTTATTTGAGCGTGTGAGATGGTATTTTCTACATTGCTTTTTACTATAAAAGTGATATTCGTCACATCAATATAGATTTTACTTAAAACAAGAGTCCTGTAATCAAATATTTACAAAATTTTTATCCGCCAATTCCAGCAAATGATTTCCTTTAACAAAAAATCCCACCGCCTTAAGTTAATTTAAACGAGAGTCGCTACACTGCAGAAATAATTGAATTAAAACTGGGTAATTCTGCAGGTAAATTGGCAGTAAACTTGCAACCCTTTGCGGGGCACTTAAACATTAAGATCTTCCATGAACTTGACCCTATAGGTGAAACTATGAAACTACACATAAGTAGAACCCTAAATAAAATTAACTAATGCTCCTAACTACAAAAAAAGAGTAAAACAATATGATAACTATCAGAATAAAATGGAATAATTTATATTTTTATAATAATATATTTTTTGTGAACATGCACAACCACTCTTTAACCTTTTTTTATTAGATTTTTGCTTTTTATTGAAAGCGGCGAATGTTGAAAATCTTTAATAGAGTGGCGTATATGCTAACGGCAGCTTATTAGTCTGCAGAGCACTAATTAGTGGTGAGTTGGCATCTATTATTCTAAAAATGCTTACCTTTTAAATTGTGGGCGCCATCCAGTTTGGTGTGTTTATTTAAGGTACAGTTGTAAGAACCTTTAACTGGCAAATTGGTTCTCACATAAACAAAAAGAAACATATAAACTATAACTATATAATAAAAACTATAACACATAGTAAAACACAAACGCGTAATTTTCCTATTAAAAGTACCTCTGGATTCAAAACTCAAAAATGTTTCATGCTCCAAAGTTATAAATCATTAAAAATCAATTACACACTAGTATGTAACTATACCCTTTGGCCAAAGTCAGCCACCTACCGCACAGTACACTGTACGACATGTATGTACTAAATCAAATAAAATAAATATACCTTTCAATGTGGTTGCTTACCTATAATACTGTATGGAAATTAGGATAGTGAAATTAAAAGGTATTGAATAAATTATTATTTAGGTAGATATTCAAATTACATTACATTGTAAATTGCCAAGAAAGAACTTTAATCGCTTGACAATAATTCATAAGCTAGGGAGCCATTAAGTAATATAAATTAGAACAAATCAGCAGTTATAACATTGCTAACAAATTTTTTTTATCTGGTTTGACCTGGTAGCTCACTGTGCAGATTCAAGGACAGCAGCTGACTATGGTTTAATCAATTACGTCATGAAGAGACGTGGTATCCTGATAAAGCTCTAATTTATGATGCGAAATGGAAACAGCACCTGAGATGGCTTGGGATGGCTCTTAAGACTTAATACTTCGCTTAAAACTTGGCTTAAGATCTGACTTAAGACCCTGCATAAGATCTTGCATAAGACCCTAATTAATACGTGAAACTTAAAAAAATGGCAGCCTTAAAAACCATAAGAAAACGTTCTACAAAAAATAGGAATTAAGCTTACCTCAAGATGTTGAATTAAAATATCTCAAGACAATATATCATAATATATCAAGTCTTTTATAAAGTACATTAACATTATAAGTAATTTTTTTCACATTACATGGGCAGTGCTGCTATGAGGTAACTATGAGATTGAATACCAATCTCGAAAAACTGAACCTGAAGACCACACCATTTGGAAAGAAAACTAAAACGCAATTTCGGGGTACATCTTCGATGGATAATCTCACGCAGGCGCAGTTATACAATTAAGAATAAAACGTTGTCCCATTTGGAAATAGGTTGCGAGTACGGAAATCAATTTAATCCCAAAAGGCAAAGTATTTAAATAACAGGAAAACCACAAGTTCGATCGCGATCAGTACATTTTCATGTAATTTTACGCAACCAAAAAAATAAAAATGCTACAACTCTTTTTATATAACGTTTTGACTGTTTAACGCTGGGTAAATATTAAGGTGGCAAAATAAATTTGAAACCTTTGATTAGAAGTCGTTAAGTTTTGTTTACAAACCGAACGGCTTAATTTTGAAGATTCAGATCTTTAATTTAATTATTTAGGTCATTTATTCCGGATTTATATTCCGGTGCATCAGTCTAAAGAAAAACTTATTGTTTGTCTTACAGGGATATTTAATAGTAAATAGTCTTTAATGGTAAATTATTGTGCTATTGCATCTTAGATAATACGACATATAAACTTTGTAAAGCTTTTTTTGATATGCTAAAAGTATATCCTGCGATCTTCAAGTGTCATATTACTATTAATCTGCTTTATTGTCAAAAAACATTTACACATATTTTCAGAGAGTATTATTGGAGTGAAAATAGGACTTTTTTCCTTTAAATATGTGTCCTAAAATGCTCCTCCTCAGAGCTACAGCCCGCGCAAATTGATTGATAAAAATTGATTATTTCAAACCGTGACTACAGTTATCCGTCAAATATTCCGAAAATTTGCAGGGAATTTGAAAAGCCTTTGTTTTTTAGGGTTTTTTTTTCATTTTCCGTCCCTAAAAAGATGTAAATCGAATTTTTAGACATTTTTTAAGGGGAGTTTACCCTTCTGATGGCCTCTATCTTATGTTTCGGATAAGAAAATTTCAAATCTAGTATCACCATCTCGTTGGCCATGCAAAAATCTCAAAATGTTGGTCTCTTGCATTTTTTCGATATAATCAACCGTTTTTGAGAAAATTGCTGATAAATGAAAGGGGAGCATTATTAAACTCAAATAAACTATCAAATTAGACAAAACGAAGTGAGCCGTAACTGCTTTAACGAAACGATAATTTTAGATTTTTTAATCGCTACCTTATCGGAAACCTGGGATAGAAGCCATCATAAGTAAGCCTCTGTGAATCTGGGTTTACACCATTTTTGGGATAAAAAATTTCAAAAGCACCCAAAAAACTAAAAATCAAAGCTTCCTCTGGAAGTAGGACTTGAATATTCTAATCCCTCTTATAATGCAAAACAACTTCCTCATCGTCTGTATTCAGGATTCCCTGCTCAAAGCTTAACTCGAAACTCTTGGTGTTCATTATGTCCGCTGATCACTACATCCTTAATCTCAGCCACTATCACAGGTTGTTCAAATGTGGCTTTTTAAGTAACGTAGTAAAAAAAAAGTAGTTAACGTAAGGTTTGTTCCACCATATACATTTGCTCGATCCTTCGTCGCTGTTCGTAGATGCCATTTTGATTGCTTCATGGCGTCTCGTAAAGACTTGCAAATTTTGAAAAGCTTTTCCATATAACTGTAATCATTGTTCCAAATAATCGATTTTCTTCAAGCTATTTGCGAGGGCTGTAGCTCTGAGGGGAAGCATTTTAGAATACATGTTTCTAGGAAAAAAAGTGTTATTTTGACTTCAATAATATGGTCTTAAAATATTGGCACCAAATTTTGTAACACCCTATATAAGTATAGTATAAAGTCTTAGTCCCAAATATTAAAAACAAAAACAAAAAAGTAAAGTAAAAATTTTTGATTGATTTAATTGCAGTTGGATTGAATTTGATTTTAAGTGAGAGTTGCCGTTGTTAGTTTTTTTCTTAGTTATTGACTTAATTCGTTTAGTATAATACTTCCAAAAAATCTTCTACTTTTTGATGAAGCAGTCGGCAAAAAATCTAAATTAAATTGTAGGACATGTAAAGAACTGCAAAGCAATAATAGACGAAGGGTCCTGTTTACTTCACAATCTTTATTTCAAGAATCCCGACGTGTTAAACCATTGTCAAGGGAAAACTATGTAAGTAGAATATAAAAGGTTGTTATTAAACTAATAAATTAATTAAAAACATAGTAAAACTTACATGATATTACTACAAAATGTCCATAAAAAGGTCAAAAATGGTACACACATAATATGACAATACATCAATGTAAAAACATGTCATCACACCGTATTTACAAAACAATAATGGATTTTGGTTTTTTAAAAAAAAAATACATGCGTACTATATTATACACAGATATTTAATACTGTTACTAATAGGGACATCTAGGATTAAATGCGGTTAACAGAACATTTTAAAAAACAGTAAATTCACAGGAATGTGGAAAAAACTTAAATTTTGGCCGCTTCTCGGTAGTGGGCGTTAATAGGTTCGTTCAGACAATTTATTAACTTGTGTATTTATTTCTAGTTTTGCTATTTCTAGATTTTCTAATATATTTTATGTTTTGCTTTTATTTAGGTTGTGCAAAACTTTGAAATTGTCGTCTGTATTAAATGAATGACCTGTTTCTCTTAGATGTAATCCAAAGGCATATCTTTTATCATTAGGCGACTTCTGAGAATTTAAATGTTCTTTAATTCTTATTTTGAAATTTCTGCCGGTTTGACCAGCATATTTGGTATAAAGAAATATGGATATAATAATATGGATTAAATACCTGCTGTTAATGATTTTTTAATTAGGGTGAAAAATATATATTAACGGAATGTGACCATTTTATGTGCATTGAGAATTTTAACTTAAATAGGTTAAATGTAAATACCAACCATGTTAACTGCTTCTTTGAAAATAGTTACAGTGCCCATGTATAAAGGTCTAAAGGAAAAAGCGCCTTTAGACTTAGTAATATGCTCACACTATGGTTAAATCCTTCTCTTGAAGAATCCCAACTTTTCCGATTATTAGCTTGTCAGGTGTAATTATTTACCCCATAGTTGAAATATAACTCTGAAATAGAAATTATGTAGCTTTATTAACTAAAAGAGAGCAAAAAGCATACATTGATAATCAAGGTAGATTAAGCAGTTCTAGGGAGAACTGAAAAAGTACCTATAATCTCAGTATCTATCAAAAACCTATTAGGGTTGTTCTTATTGGTCGTTAATCTTTCAATGGTTTAATTTTCAAGATACTATATTTTTGCTGCCCACTTATTCTCTTAATTCTTACACATTTGGTAAACTATGGTATAAAGACGCCATATTTTCCATATAGTTGATTAGTAGTTACTACCCAAAGTAAATATTTCTATGGAACTAAAATAATTGCGCTAGTTAGTAATCTTCTATCGCATCGAAAATACTAGAACGGATACTTGATTGTTGAATGAAATGATTGTGTTCAGCAATATAATTGACTACCGATATTTCAGTAGAAACCATAATAAATCTTTAAAATGCTTCTTACATTTTTAGTAGTTAATTTTTAGATGTAGACCTGGGATCGGTTTATTTTCAGCAAGATGGCTGTCCTGCTCATAACGCGGCTAGGGTAAAAGAACTTTTAACAAATACTTTTCCTAACCGCCTTATTAGTGGGACTGGCGATATTAAATGGCCTCCTAGATCTCCAGATTTTGTCTCCAAATGACTTTTATCTGTGGGGTTACCTTAAGGAGACCATTTACAAGCATGAATTTAGTAGGCCAACAAATTTAGAGGAGTTGCGAAATAAAATTGTCGAAGGTGCCAATTCCATTTTATCTGAAACTCTTTTGGTGGTGCGAAATAGCTTTTACGATAGGGTAAGTTTTTATTTAGCGAAAGAAGGCGGTTTATTTGAGCCTTTTATTTAAAAAATAATATGTTGTTAAGTTTGTTTATTAGAGTTTTATTTCTGATTTTTTATTATATTTTTATCAGAGTTGACATTTTAATTTTGGAATTCCTTTATTTTTTATTAGAATAACGCTTTAATTTTCATTATGCAAAACACAGTATATTAAACATTTTAACATTACAATTCTATGCGGGTTTTACACATTGTCATGTCTGTAAAACCCGCATTAGAATAAATATTTTAAAAATGCCTGGATTTTCGCGTAATATTTTGGGACATTTTGTCGCTAAATGACGCAGCTCTCACAAAAGTCAGATGTTTACTAATCCCGTCCTCGTCCTCGGGCCGACCGGGGCGGTGCTCTGTCGCAGGCACTCGTACACGCAGGACGTTGCAAAATTTCGCCTCTATGCGGTTTCCTATAAGTAACGAACAAAAACACCATCTGTATGTGTATGAGAATGAAATAAAAGTAATGATATATATACAGGGTGTCCCGTAATTAATTGGACATATGTTAATGTAGGATATCTGACATAAAAATAAACCGTTTGAGCTCAATATCGCTTAGCAAAATGTTATTGGTTTTCGTTAAACAGGGTGTTATACTAATTTTTTACCAAACATTTATTGAAATATTTTGGAATCCACTGGACAGATTAGCCAACACAAGCTTTAGCCAAATTAAAGACTTACTTATTAATACTTCACCTTGACAGGTCATAGTTATGATGCGTTCATCCTAGGCAAAGCCTACTTTGTAAAACTCCGATAATAATTTGTTCATACGCAACCTAATACAAAAATGCGTTTATTTCGAAAACGGTCTACTTTTTGGAGATCAAAGAAGTATACCTTTTTTGACTAGAATTAAATGCTGTTTTATTATTTCCACTCGCAAATGTACGTACAGGTAGGTCAAAAAAGTTATGACCTTTTTAATCACTCAATGTTGTTGTATGTGGCGCCATCTAGTGGCAATGGCAAAATAAATATCATATTCGTATTCCTCATCCCAAATAATAAGAGTACGCCAAATTTTAGGTTAATCTGTCCAGTGGATTCCAAAATATTTCAATAAATGTTAAAAAATTAGTTCGTAGAACGAAAACCAATAACATTTTGCTAAGCGATATTGAGCTCAAACGGTTTATTTTCTTGTCAGGTATTCTACATTAACCTATGTCCAATTAATCACGGGACACCCTGTATATATATATATATATATATATACAGTGCGGCCCAAATTGGGTGTACATGTATGGGTATCTTGGAAACTATAAGAGATAGAAAATTGGTTAAATGGGGAGAGTTGTAGGGCATTTAGTTACTAATTTAGTGCCGCTTTTATAACGATTTTATCTTTTTCCGATTTTGAAATTTTGAAATATTTGGAAAAAATCAAAAAGTTTTTCAAAAAATTTCTTTCAAAATCAAGAATTTTTGAAAAAAAGCTGTATTTTTTTTTTATAACGTATTTTTAAAATCTGTTAAAATATTATTAGGACAACTTTTTAAGGACAACGCATACCGTAATTTAGTTTTTGTTTTCGACGTTTCGGTTCTGAGATTCCATCCTCAACTTCTTTTTTTCTTATGGCGGCAATTTTGTTTTTTTGCAAAATTAAAAAGATCTTTTTTTCCCGTTTAAAATGACGTATAACAGTTTATGAAATTATTTTATGTTTACGTCAACAAATTAAATAGTTTATTTTTCCCTGAGTTAGTCATGACTTTTATTGGCATTTTGTCGTACATACAATTATTATTAACTTACTAACTTGAATAATTTTACGTAATTTCTAAATAAAACAACTATTTACTTGTAACAATAATATTAAATAAAACTATTCAAAATGACGGCCATTTTTGTTAAAACTTTTTAAATTTTTCACATTTGTTTAAGATACTTCTAGTTACCTTGCGCAGGGTCTTTCTATTTATATTATTTAAGACATTCCGAACCCTGTCCTTTAGTTGTTCGAGAGTCGTAGAAGGTTCAAACTCGTAAACCTCATTTTTAACATCCCCAAAGATACAAATCCAGGGGTGTAATATCTGGAGACCCAGCTGGCCAATTTCCAGCACCGCGGTTCGCGATAAGTTTATTGTTACATGCTTGCGTTAACAAGTTTTGAACGTCCCGAGTATTATGCGCGGGACACCCGTCCTGTTGAAACCACACATCACTTCATATTTATTCTTCAGGTATTAAAGCTCTCACGGCAGGTAGAATGGTTGTCCTTGGTATAAAATGTTTTTATCGCAAGCTTTATTGTCCGTTAATTTTCGGGTGTTGGTATTTCAAAACTTCCATGAGTTCTAAGGTTCATGACAAGCCTAGGGAATAGTCTTGGACCTGGCTGTTGTCTCTCAGGATACAGTTCCAAATATCTGGCGATTGCAAGATTTGCATTCCTATTACATGTAATATAACATTCCAATATGTCAAATTTTTCTTCACTGATAGACATGGCTATTTTCGGAAATTAAAAATTTAAACAAAACTCACTAAATACAAACGAAAACAACCTAATACGAAAAACTGTTTAACACTAACAACAACAAAAACAAAAAATTAACAAGATAAGAACTACTAAACAAGATAAAAAGTGAAATCAAATAAAATAATATTTTGCATAATTGTCAGTAAATGACACTTAATCATTAAACAATAATAATTGTTTATACGACAAATGGCCTCCGTAGTTATGGCCAGCTCCGCGAAAAATGAACTTTGTAGCTTTTTGACATAAGAATGAAATATTTTCATAAAGTGTTATACATCATTTTAAAGGAAAAAAAAAGATCTTTTTAATGGAGCAAAAAAAGAAAATGAACGCCATAAGAAAAAAAGAAGTTGAGGATGGTATCTATAGAACCGAAATGTTGAAAATAAAAACTGAATTCAGGTATGTGTTGTCTTTAAAAAGTTGTCCTAATAATGTTTTTACAGATTTTAAAAATACGTTAAAATAAAAAAATACAGGACTTTTTCAAAAATGTAACTTTTTGATTTTTTCTAAATATTTCAAAATCGGAAAAAGATAAAATCGTTCTAAAAGCGGTACTAAATTGGTAACTAAATGCCATACAACTTTCCCCATTTAATCAATTTTCTATCTCTTATAGTTTCCAAGATACCCATACATGTACACCCAATTTGGGCCACACTGTATATATATTATATCCCGTATATATATATATACGGGACATATATAGACGGGACTGCACAAAGTTGAAAATTAATTTTTATTCAAAAAAGATGTTTGAGATTCATTTTGAGTGATTTCATGATTGAGTTTTAATTTTGAACGAGTTCAAATTTTAACAAAATAAATAAAACAGTTTTAATCAAAATAAGGAAAATTTAAAGATGTATAATATTTTTTTGCCCAGGTATAAAAATATTTTTCTAATTCAATGTGGGCATATCGCATATCAGACGACAAAAAGTAAGGAAATCAAATAAGCGATCATATGAATGGAGATTTAAAAAGTAATTTTTAATATAAGAAAAAAGCAAACGCCACCTTTAACCATCCTATACAAACGCTATGGCTACAAAAGAAAGTCTTTAAATAAAAATATTTAAGTTATAAAAATAGCAATATGAGTTTTTATTTAAAGTTATGAATAAAATAATTTTCTTTTACTTTAACACCGAGTAGCTTAAAAGATAAGTGGTTTAGGACATTTGTTCACCTGTTTTTGTGAAACACTTAGAACATTGAAAGGCTGCAATAAGCATTGCCGTGGAACTATGGGCAGTTGGTTTGCTTGCAATATCTCTGATGCAATGATGCCAAATGCTTATGTCGAAATTGAAAAAAACACACTTTATAATAACACAAAAATTTGTCACTTAATCTCTTAAATAATGACTACTTAATCTCTTTAATAAAAAATTAAGCATTTTTTTAAATAAAATATGATGAAATACTCTATAAAGAAGTCAACATTCAAAGTTAAATGATAATGTAGCGAACGTCCCCATATTAGAGAAAAAGACAACAACATCGCAACGCCGCTCGGTCGCATCGTTGATTCCACCAAGACAAGTTTAGTAATCTTGGTGATAAATATTTCTTATTAATATTTGAAACAATATTACCGTTTATGAATTCTTTTAACGTACTTCATTAGAGTAAAGGTACTTATCTAAAAAAAATTTATGGAAATTTAATATTTTATAATTATTATAGATTTCCTAATAAATTTCTATTATTCTACGTTTATGACGATGGGTGTCCCTTGATATGATTTTATGATAATATCGGTATTTACTTGGTGAAAAGATCGGCTTAAATCGCCCTTTATTTATGGTGCGGCATAAACGGCACAAGTTTTTACTAACAGTTCACAAAAACACTGAAATGACTCAATCTTTCTTCTTTTTGAGCCAAAAACTAAAGAAAAAACACAGAACTCACAAATGTCGAATGTAAACACAAAGCCATTTGTCAAGATGACATTTCGCAAGATGACATAAGTTTTGCCTGCGGTGTTGCAATTTGAAATTTTGTAGAAGCGGTTTTAGGAATAAGAATGTTAATATTTTTTTGTTTTTAAGTTATTATTTTTGTGCTAAGAATAATATATATCTATTTCTACTTTTTAGTTTTAATCCAAAATCTAACATCAATGAGTTAAATTAGCATTATTATATGTGTTGATATAAAGCTGAAAATTTCCTGTTTTGAAGATGCGTGTAAACTTGACAACACAGAATCGATTAATATGTTTGTGAACAGAACAGCCCTCTTGCCTCTGTGCACATGTTGAACTCAAACAAAGTTGTTGTTTATTAATAGCCTTTCAATGTTCTAAGGTAAAACACATCAAGTTTTGTACATCTTGACAAAACTTGTCTTATCTAGCGTTTATAAACTAATCAAATTTTTATAATATAACAGTTATTACTTTTTATTTTTATAATTAATATAAACTATAATATACACGGAATTTTCAAAATTAATTCGTCATTGTTTAGTTTAGAAAACAAAAAGTTTTTTACTTTTTGTTTGAAAAAAATGAAAAGAGAATTGTATTTACGATGTTTTTTATTAATTCTATGTGGTTTATTACACATAACTGATGTCCTGAAAATTTTTTAAAGCTATCGTTTTATCAATGCTACTATTATGTTGCTGAAATCATATCTTGTATAAAGCACTCAACATTACAGCAATATGCGGATGATTCCCAACTGGATTTTTCATTTTCACGTCAAAATCCTCTTATAGCTCAATTTCAGTTTGATCAAGATTTACAAAGTATTAACAAAGTCTATATATTCCAATATATATTTGTATATTTCTATATATTGTTGAAATATATAGACTTTGGTATTAATAACTTTTCACCAGATCACAACTTCAAATTAAATGCTTATGTTGTAAAGAAGGCTAAAGGTAATCTTCTGATTTTGTCTCTTCCGCGATTTTTATTGTTTTTTGGTTGGAAAGCTTTCCTTAAATCTGTTATATTGAAACAAAAATCTTGGATGAGCCATTTTTGAATAAGAACATCGAAAACGTATGTTGTATTTGGACGAATATTTTTATATTTATAATCTTCTACTTACTTATGGACATAACTTATTCCGAAGAATAAAACTAGTAAATACAGCGTTTTGGATTATGAAGCTATTTTCTTAGGGTTCATTCTTTATATATTATTTTAGTCCATGAAGGTGTTAGGTTAAAAGTAGTATTAGATTGGCGAAATAAGTTTATTTGAATATATATCAAATGAGGGATCTTTACTATTTTTAACTTAAAAATATACTATAAAAATGTTATATTTTTTTTTCTAAAGTGCAATAAAATGGAATGATGGTGGTGAAGCGATGAATGCCAAGTTAATCAAAAGAAAAGAAGTACTAAAAATAGTGAAAGGTTTATGGCCTTAAGAGGGTCTCCAAAAGTTGTTTGATGCCCGGAGGAACTTAACCCCTCTTACCTGAAACGCCCAGAGAAGGAATCCTTCACAATGCTGCTAGCTCAAGCCGATGTGGGTTCTAGCTTCTTTCTCAACCAAATGAACCAAAATTTCTTAGGTAGTGACTACCCAAGAGTTACCCAACTAAATGTCAAAATCAGTATGGCGCCACCAAGTTTTGGATTTTATATAATCCCAAAGGACGCCCAATATTTATCAAAATTTATTTAGGCAAGTTCAAAACGAAACTTGGAAAACAAAATCAAAGTCAAATCAGTATACACTATTGTTTCCAAATTACCTATGATATTCCAACCTACTCAACTCAAGTGAAAAACAAATTAACAACAGAAAATAACAATTTATTTAAGTCTTGATTATCACAGAGAATTATGTTATGTTATCGTTAAGAGGAATAATTATTTAAGTTGGTAATAAGGAACCACAACATCACACAAAAAATACACAATCAAAGTGTGGTTGTCAAAATAAAATAAATTATGTTACACCCAAACCTTTTGGGGAATGAAGCTTCAATTCAATTTAACTAATAATTTACATGGCCCGGTATATCCCGCCACGGACATTGACCTAAGCGAAAAAAAAAATAACAACCCTAACTGTTGAAGCTTCCCCACTTAAAATTACCCTTTTATTAGTTTACTCTAATATTTACTAGCTAATCTGAGAAAATTTGACATCTTAGGAGTAGTCTGAAAATAAATAATATAACCCAAGTATATACTCGTAGTACTACGAAGCCGGCTGCGTCTCACCTCACAGGAGTCACTTGTCACATATATATGTACTCTTATCAGTAATATTCAATAATAAAATAGCATCGATTAAATAATGTCAATAAAATTTTAAATAAGCTTATGTATGTATCTCAACTCAAAAGATAAAAGTTGTGATAATAAAAATAAAATAAGTGAATAAAAAAAATGTTATGTTGTGTCACCTAGCTCCACACACAGCAGACTACTTCAGATTCGAGACTCTCCCAGACATCCAAATCCCAGTCAAAGAAAAAACTGCAGGCTTCCAAGCTTCACCTCTTCCACTTCACAAAACGCCAAGCTCTGGTAGTGGTCTAGGTTAGACGTTAGCTCACAGTTGCTTAAAATCTCCTTCTAGATTAGAGCCAGTAGAGTACATAACCCCAAAACGAAAGCACCATGTGGCATGAAGAAATCAGGTCCGTACAAAAAAAAAATCCATTCAAAATCCATGTTATGTAGCTCTAGTAGCCAAAAGAAAAGAAAAAAACCTATACTATCAGTATAAACGATAAATTCAAGAATACCTACTTGCTAATTAAATTGTCCCCTGCCAATGCCAATCAGAACCGCTATTTTGCCGATGTTTGAGGGCACGTGAAAAATTATTAGGTTTTAAATCGCCATAAAGGCCAGTAAATTCAACAAAACAACAAATTATAGCATTACGCCCAAAAAGTTGATTTACTATCACCACATTTAGTCAATTATATCCCCATATGGGTAAAATTCACACGAATTTCAAAAAGAACTAAAGCACTCTTCACTTCATGACGGCGGTCTGGGAAAAGGAACGACCGCAGAGGTCAAACCCGTATTTAAGCAATCACGCACAAAGTGTATTGCCAATCGAAATATATAACAAAATAACTTAACTTTTTTTATAAGTACCATAAAACCTTTTATAAAAAATAAATAACAAAATTTGTGGCCCAAGGAAGTTGGCAACGAAAATATGTGTCACTATGACAATCAATTTCGATTTTGCCTAGACCAGCAACTTCTTGCTATCTTCCAAGAAAACTAATATTTACATTAGATAAAAAGAGACAAAAATTAGATAGGTCAGTCCGAGTAAAATCAACCAGCATATCTGGTATGGTCAAGCCAAAATCAGATATTGTACTATGAACAGTACAACATACACAATAATTGTACATGCCCAATTAATCATTATTCGTTATAAAATAATTAAATAATCAATATGGGATATAATTTAAATTCTAAAATATTTCTTTAGTCCAGAACCGGGTTTTATAAGAGTATAAATAAAATTTCATTAACAACCAGTACAATATGAAGCTGAAATGTACAAAACTAAATGTGTCCTTAAAAAAAAAGAATACTGTAATTTGAAATGGCTAGAGAACAGAACTATGGTTTACTTGGGAGGCTATTACAGAGAGGGCATTACTAGTATCAATCATTAATATTTGTAAAATATCTATTTTGAAAATATAACTGTAATCAGTGCTTTTAATAAAGAGTATAAAATGCCAATTTTAACCTGTAACAGCTACCCTCTTTTTCCCCCAAAAAAAATTTTTTTCTAAAATTTTTTTTTTTTTAAATACTAATTTATAGGTGTATAGCCAATGAAGAAAATAATTACACTACCATCCAAATTAAATTTAATTATCTATTGAGTTAAGTAATAGGCAATGAAAATAAAAAAAATAAATTAAATAGGTAGCTAGTTTCCAACTTCATCATAATAAGGTTTAAGATCTTGCACATGCCAATTTCCTTTTGATTTCCCATGCATATCCTCAAGTTCATAAATGCAGTAACCCACTTTATTTTTTACCCTAAAAGGACCTTCAAAATTACCTGCCAACTTAGCAGTAAAATAGTTCCCTGCATCTGACAATGCATACAATCTTTTCCAAACTAAATCACCAATATTGAATTCTACATTTCGACGTCTTAAGTTATATTGATCCCTAGATTTCTGGCCTGCTTGTAATAATTTCTTCGATACAAATTCCCTTAGCTTCCCTAAAGATTCAACCCTTTTAATGGAATTCTCCTGAGATTGATCAGAAACTATATTTTGGTTAACGTCCCTATATTGAAAAAATTCTGATGCATGCAAAATCATTTCAGTACCATAGTTAATAAAGTAAGGCGTTTTACTTGTAACTTCATGAGTTGCTGTATTAATTGCACAAGCTAAAGCTGCTAGGTTTTCATCCCATATTCTATGATTTTCCGAAGCAAAAGCAGTTAACATGGATTTTAGTACTCTATTGACTCTCTCTGTAACATTAGGAGAAGGATGATAATTGGGATTATACATGATTTTAGATCCATATTTTTTTGCTAAATTTTGAAATTCTTTGCTCTTAAACTGTACCCCATTGTCACACCTAATAACCTCTGGAACTCCATGAAAAAGAAAAATATGTTCCTCAAGAATATTGCATATTTTAGCAGAATTAGCCTTCCTAATGGCAAAGAAACGATTAAATTTACTAAATACATCAGTGACCACAAATATATACATATTGCCACGTTTACTCTTAGGCAAAGGACCAAATAAATCCATACTCACAACCTGCCAACAATGTTTAGGGACCAAATTAGAAACCATTAAGCCTGCTGGCTTCTTTTGTTCAGGTTTGATTTTCTGACAAGTAACACAATGTCTCACAAACCTTACCACGGTCGACCTCATCCCTGGCCAATAATACAATCTGCCTATCTTGGCATAAGTCTTATAGACACCTAAATGACCTCCTAAAGGCGAGCAGTGGCAGCTTGCAAAAACCTCGTGTCTCCTATCCTTAGGAATAACTAATTTCCAATAGTCAGCAGCGTCACGTAAATCTGGGTAATCTAACCTCACATGTTTATAAATCTTGTCCTCACTAACTCTCCAAAGAGGAAAATCTAATGGATTTTTGACAATTCTATCTCTCAATTTAATATACCAAGAATCACTAGTTTTATGAAAATCATGGTTGGAGAACTGAACAGAATCACAATTTACCGGGACATTCCTCGATAAAGCATCCGCTACTACATTATCGCGCCCTTTCCTATGAATTATTTTATAGTCGAATTGCTGCAGCCTTAAAGCCCATCTCCCCAATCTACCTTGAGGATTTTTAAGATTATCCAACCACTGTAAACTATGATGATCACAAATAACCGAAAATTTAGCACCTTCCAAATAACATCTTAATTTTTCTATACCAAATAGGACTGCTAGAAGTTCTCGCTCAGTAGCTGAATATAACTTTTCCTGTCGAGTCAAGGTACGAGATATATAACAAATTACATTTTCACGCCCATCATAAATTTGATATAAAACAGCGCCAACCCCATATCCTGAGGCATCTGTTTGCAAAACGAAGTCATATTCAAACCTAGGGCAAGTTAAAATAGGTGCTGAAATCAAGGAATTTTTAACTTTTTGAAAAGCTTCATCACATTTTACATCCCAATAAAATTTAGTTCCCTTTCTTAAAAGTTTGGTAAATGGTGCAATTATATCAGAAAAGGTAGGAATAAATCGACGATACCAAGAGAGCATACCAATAATTCTACGAACTTCTGTCACTGATTTTGGAGTTGGCATGTTAGTAATGGCTTCGACTTTGGAAGGATCCACAGAAATTCCATGACGATTTACTACATAACCCAAATATCTTAACTCGGCTCTACAAAATTTACTTTTTTCCTTATTAAGTGAAAGACCGGCCTCCTCCAAACACTGAAAAACATCTTTTAGAAGCTGTAAATGGCTCTTAAAATCTGGGCTTATTAGAATAATATCATCGATATATCTAAACACTGAATTCTGAAACTTGGGACCGAGGATGGTGTCGATCAACCTTTGGAAGGTTGCGGGGGCATTATGTAATCCAAATGGAAGTCTACGGAACTGAAATAAACCACGTCCAGGAACGGTAAATGCAGTATACTGCTTACTATTTTCCTCCAATTCAACCTGCCAATAAGCACTCCTTAAATCCAAAGAACTAAGATATTTGGCTCCGCCCAACTTATCCAAAATAACTGAAATGTAGGGAAGTGGATATGCACAACGCTCGGATACAGCATTTAATTTCCTAAAATCAACGCAGAATCTCATTTTGCCGTCACTCTTAGGCACCAGAAGAACCGGAGACGACCAAGCTGAAGTAGATGGTTCGATGACTCCCAACTCCAACATCTTGTCAACCTCCTCATCAATGAGTTTCTGTTTGAAAGGTGATACAGGATAATACCTTTGCTTAATAGGCTCACTATTAGTGGTTATCTTATGTTTAACAACTGAAGTGCATCCCAGCCTATCCCCAATCTTTTGAAAGTAAGATGAAACTAATTTATCCAAAGCCAAATGTTCTTCTGCAGATAAATCTGCTTCACACTGAATCAAGGAAATTTCAGAATTTAAAGGTTCTTCAGAAAAATGCCATTCACCTCGACGCATGTCAGGAACAATACCCAAGCTTTTCCAGAAATCAATACCCAAAACCAACTCATGACGAATTTCTGGGACTATAAAAATGTCAATAACCCTAATAACTCCTTTTACACTTACAGGCACGCTAACAACGCCTATACATTCACACGACATATTATTAGCTATTGTACAAGATGTTCTCCTATTAATGTCCAAAGTAACTCCCAATATTTTCAATTTTTCCCAACCAGAACTACCCATAAAAGTCCTATTTGCACCTGAATCCAAAAGACCATAAAATTTAGACCCAAAAATTTCTACTGATAAATAAGGACATTCCCCTGGACCTACATGTACTAATACATAGTCAAGTACAATTTTATTTTTACAATCCATGGTCGAATCAAAACCAGAAGCAAACCCTCGACCTAAGATTGGCTTCTCGAGCCGTTTCCCTGATTATTATGTCTATTACAATTTGGACAGTTTATTTTAGTAAAGTTATCTTTTCCACAGCCAAAACATTTTTTAATTTTTGA
Source organism: Anthonomus grandis grandis (assembly GCF_022605725.1). Classification (NCBI taxonomy): domain Eukaryota; kingdom Metazoa; phylum Arthropoda; class Insecta; order Coleoptera; family Curculionidae; genus Anthonomus; species Anthonomus grandis. The sequence continues at coordinate 4,360,172 of NC_065561.1, forward strand.
TGTACAATTTTTAGCAAAATGATTTGGTTGGTCACATTTAAAACAAAGTTTTACTCCAGAATTAGCATTACCAAAATTATTGTTATTTTTGTTGCCAGAATTCTGATGATTTAGACCACTAGGACCTGTTTTAAAATAACTGTTCATAAAATTATTAGAATTAAAATTTCTGTTTTGTCCATAACGATCTGAACCTTGGAATTTATTGTGGTTACTAGATCTTTGATTAAAATTTTGATTTTGTCCTGGCCTATTTTGATTATTAATATTATTATTATTTGCAAATCTATTTGTATTAAGAAAAGAACTCTGATTTGAATGAGGTATATTCTGGTTATAATTACTTGAAAATCTGTTATTATTATTGTTGGAATTTTGAAAATTTGAGTTTATTGATTCACAATTATTCAGATTGTCAAATTCTGTACTATTAAGTTTACTACTTATTTTAAAATTTTCTAAACTTGTCCTATTATATTGATAATCTAAATCAGGTTCGAGTGACAAATTGCCCTTCTTAGGTGGTTTAAAATCCTCTACCCTTAACCGAGTCTCCTCTAACTTTCTACACAATTCAATAAGTTCAAAAGGTGTATTTATTTCATGCAAAGTTAATCTTTCCTGATAAAAAGGTAAAATGTTTGATCTTAAGACTCTTAATCTTAACTGATCACCAACTGGAGTAGGCATTCTATCAAAAAGTTGAGACATAGCTGCAACATAAATACCAATCGGTTCATCACTACCCTGAGTTCTTTCTAAAATTTGTTTCCATAATTTATCAGCAAAGTGTGGAGGTACAAATTCATCTTTCATTAATTTAATTAAAGAGTCCCAATCTGTTGCATATCTAGATATTAAGTGATAATAATTTAAAGCTTGACAGTCAAAAGGATCAGAAGCTGAGTTGAAAAGTTCTGCCTTTGAAACACCCCTTGAAATAGATAGTTCTTCTACCCTCTGTAAAAATGCATTGAAGCTTAAACCTGACTTATTACCTGAAAATTTTAAATTCCATTTAAAAACTGGAACACTTTTGAAATGAGATGTAGATGGTTGCATATTGGTATTTATCGCAGTCATATTAACTTCATTTCGAGTAGGCGTAGAATTATCATGAATAGAAGTTCGAGTTGAATCTAATAAAGTATTTACTTCAAAATTATTATCTAAGGGTGGATCAATGTTAGAGTCTGAAAGAAGTTTTATTTTATTTTCATACTCAGAAACTAATGTTGTAAGTTCAAGAAGTAAAGAGGACCTTTTTGAAGCCACCTCTTTATCGGTGTCTGTAATCCTATTTATTCTGCCAGTTAAATGAGCAAATTTTGTTTCTATTTTCAAATGTTGTGTAGTTGTGCCCGGAAAAGATGAAATTGAATCTTTTAACTCAGTAAGTTTATTTGCACAAATCGGAATTTCGATATCAGGGTCAAGAGTTGCTGAGCTTTGAACTGAATTGCCTGATTTTTCTAATTGTAAAAGGGAACGCAAACATTTACGCAAGGAATCTGCTGTACCAGAAGGGTCAATACCTCTAACTTTAACTTCATATTCCAGCTCATCCTTTTGCAATCTTTCTATTGTAATCTTATACATGTTGTACTAAAAAAAATTGACAAAAATCAAAAACAAATATATATGTACTATATGAATAGATAGGTCAAAATTAATAGGTTACCAAAATCAACTCCTATATTTTCCTGTAAAAATTCACCAAAAATTAAATAGAAGATTTTTATCCTATTCCAAATCCAAATATCATTTGAACACCTGTCCTAAAATTTCACCTTAACCTTAAAAAAAATTCAAATCCAAAATATGAATATTAAAGTCCAATCCAGTGAAAGAAGAAAAAAATTTTGGGTAACTATAGAGAAAGAAGAGTAAATTGGGGCGCCAGTGTTATATTTTTTTTTCTAAAGTGCAATAAAATGGAATGATGGTGGTGAAGCGATGAATGCCAAGTTAATCAAAAGAAAAGAAGTACTAAAAATAGTGAAAGGTTTATGGCCTTAAGAGGGTCTCCAAAAGTTGTTTGATGCCCGGAGGAACTTAACCCCTCTTACCTGAAACGCCCAGAGAAGGAATCCTTCACAATGCTGCTAGCTCAAGCCGATGTGGGTTCTAGCTTCTTTCTCAACCAAATGAACCAAAATTTCTTAGGTAGTGACTACCCAAGAGTTACCCAACTAAATGTCAAAATCAGTATGGCGCCACCAAGTTTTGGATTTTATATAATCCCAAAGGACGCCCAATATTTATCAAAATTTATTTAGGCAAGTTCAAAATGAAACTTGGAAAACAAAATCAAAGTCAAATCAGTATACACTAATGTTTCCAAATTACCTATGATATTCCAACCTACTCAACTCAAGTGAAAAACAAATTAACAACAGAAAATAACAATTTATTTAAGTCTTGATTATCACAGAGAATTATGTTATGTTATCGTTAAGAGGAATAATTATTTAAGTTGGTAATAAGGAACCACAACATCACACAAAAAATACACAATCAAAGTGTGGTTGTCAAAATAAAATAAATTATGTTACACCCAAACCTTTTGGGGAATGAAGCTTCAATTCAATTTAACTAATAATTTACATGGCCCGGTATATCCCGCCACGGACATTGACCTAAGCAAAAAAAAAAAATAACCCTAACTGTTGAAGCTTCCCCACTTAAAATTACCCTTTTATTAGTTTACTCTAATATTTACTAGCTAATCTGAGAAAATTTGACATCTTAGGAGTAGTCTGAAAATAAATAATATAACCCAAGTATATACTCGTAGTACTACGAAGCCGGCTGCGTCTTACCTCACAGGAGTCACTTGTCACATATATATGTACTCTTATCAGTAATATTCAATAATAAAATAGCATCGATTAAATAATGTCAATAAAATTTTAAATAAGCTTATGTATGTATCTCAACTCAAAAGATAAAAGTTGTGATAATAAAAATAAAATAAGTGAATAAAAAAAATGTTATGTTGTGTCACCTAGCTCCACACACAGCAGACTACTTCAGATTCGAGACTCTCCCAGACATCCAAATCCCAGTCAAAGAAAAAAACTGCAGGCTTCCAAGCTTCACCTCTTCCACTTCACAATATGCCAAGGTCTGGTAGTGGTCTAGGTTAGACGTTAGCTCACAGTTGCTTAAAATCTCCTTCTAGATTAGAGCCAGTAGAGTACATAACCCCAAAACGAAAGCACCATGTGGCATGAAGAAATCAGGTCCGTACAAAAAAAAAATCCATTCAAAATCCATGTTATGTAGCTCTAGTAGCCAAAAGAAAAGAAAAAAAACCTATACTATCAGTATAAACGATAAATTCAAGAATACCTACTTGCTAATTAAATTGTCCCCTGCCAATGCCAATCAGAACCGCTATTTTGCCGATGTTCGAGGGCACGTGAAAAATTATTAGGTTTTAAATCGCCATAAAGGCCAGTAAATTCAACAAAACAACAAATTATAGCATTACGCCCAAAAAGTTGATTTACTATCACCACATTTAGTCAATTATATCCCCATATGGGTAAAATTCACACGAATTTCAAAAAGAACTAAAGCACTCTTCACTTCATGACGGCGGTCTGGGAAAAGGAACGACCGCAGAGGTCAAACCCGTATTTAAGCAATCACGCACAAAGTGTATTGCCAATCGAAATATATAACAAAATAACTTAACTTTTTTTATAAGTACCATAAAACCTTTTATAAAAAATAAATAACAAAATTTGTGGCCCAAGGAAGTTGGCAACGAAAATATGTGTCACTATGACAATCAATTTCGATTTTGCCTAGACCAGCAACTTCTTGCTATCTTCCAAGAAAACTAATATTTACATTAGATAAAAAGAGACAAAAATTAGATAGGTCAGTCCGAGTAAAATCAACCAGCATATCTGGTATGGTCAAGCCAAAATCAGATATTGTACTATGAACAGTACAACATACACAATAATTGTACATGCCCAATTAATCATTATTCGTTATAAAATAATTAAATAATCAATATGGGATATAATTTAAATTCTAAAATATTTCTTTAGTCCAGAACCGGGTTTTATAAGAGTATAAATAAAATTTCATTAACAACCAGTACAATATGAAGCTGAAATGTACAAAACTAAATGTGTCCTTAAAAAAAAAAGAATACTGTAATTTGAAATGGCTAGAGAACAGAACTATGGTTTACTTGGGAGGCTATTACAGAGAGGGCATTACTAGTATCAATCATTAATATTTGTAAAATATCTATTTTGAAAATATAACTGTAATCAGTGCTTTTAATAAAGAGTATAAAATGCCAATTTTAACCTGTAACATTAACATTAGTACGTCTTACAATAGAGTAATTATTATATAATTTTTATATAAGTAATACGAATATTCCACAATAAGACTTCGTTTCTTTAACACTGCCGAATATCGTTGCAAAAATTGATATATTGGATAGTTTTTGCAATACAATGTTTTAAAAATGGCGTTATTTAGAAAAACGTTTTTTTACTTTTCCTCCAAAAATATTTCCAAAGCAAAGACAAAGATCACTACATCAAGCAATAATAAGAAGTGAAAATATTGGTAACAATTTAAAATACCAGTAAAAGCGGATATTAAAGATTAACACGTCTTTGAAATAGAAACTATAGATGTAAGTGACCAGACAGCTGAAAACGGATAATAAAACAACAACGGAAACTACACACAAATGATATATTGTGCGCAACGGCACTTACACACAAATTCTAATAATAATTCCAAAATGCAATCCACGGAAGACATTATAATATCACATAACAGCAGCACAAAACAAAATCCGCTCATGGCTAGCCAAATGACCTCAGCATCCCAAAACTGAAGGGTTCACCATGGCAATACAAGACTAGGTCTCCGCCGCAAGACCATAGACGAATATAAAATGTGTCAACATTTTCTACCAACCCGCACACATAATACACCCTATTATAAAGGTTTATAAATATTGTGGCACTAAAATACCAACTCATACATGTAAAACAACCCTAGCAAAATTAAGAAGATGATGAAAATGAAAATGAAGAAGTAAAATTATATTAAAATACCATAATCCATATAGACTAAACAATCGCGCTTAATCGACTAGACATAACATTTACCGTAAAAAAGAGTAGTACAAATTATTTAATTGGCATTACAATACTAGCAGATGTAAATATACGACAAAAACAGGAAGGAAAAAATCAGAAATGCACAGCGAATAAACGTACAAATAACAAGTAATGAGTTAAAATTATGATTTCAAATCTTTTAATAATAGCCACCATACTATAAGTAAACCTCTTTTATATAAGTAATAGTAATTCCATTCTTCTTATTCTTATAAGTAGTTCCTTATTTTGCATGAGGATCGCATAAATGTCCTTTCTACCTATATTTAAATTATGCACACCAGTACAATAAACTATCTTTTCATTTTCATTTCATTAGGTTAAGACGATTGGTCTGTCGATGTCCCTTCCAAATACAAATATAGTTATGAGGAAATAGTTTACTTAAAAATATATTTAACATCTTTTATTTATAAACATCTTTAAAATATAGAATATTTATTTTTTTTAAATGTAAATATACTATTTATGACGGAACAACTCTGCAATCCACCAATGTCAAGTTAAACTTGTTCGAGAATATCTTTTATTGCATTTTCCTGTAAACTTGAACTCGACCTAGCACGTTTCCGTTCTGAACAACTCTCTCGGGTCCATAAAAGCTTAGCCTTTATATTATTTTAAAAGCCCCAAGATATTGGATATGGTATAATAAATCTAAATTTAGAATCCATTCGAATTACATTTTATTCGCAGAAGTTCTAGAACAAACTATAAAAGTCAAATAAGTATAATCTTCTTGCTAATAAAGAATCCCTTTTACTTCTAATTTAGGCAGTCATCAAATCGTACATGTGTATTTTTATAGATGCTCTTAAGTGTGTCGATATATTATAGTTACTAGTAAAAAGAGATTTTTGGGGTGTTTTCGATGTAAATTCCAAGTTTTGGGATGGGCATCGAAATTTGCTCGGGGCAATGTAAATCCGGCTTTTGAATGGGGTTAGTACGACGTTATACTATATTTTCGGCAGCCTAATTTTGGCGGTCGCTTGATTGATGATCACATCCCAGATAGGAACTTACATAACGCAAGATCTTGCGATTTACTCTTATTGTTATTCTAGATATATTTGCTTGCAACTCGATGTCATGTATGCTGAATCCCATTATAATGCAATAGGATTTAAATATTACATATATGATATATTACAAATAGAATTCTATGCCATTACGGTATATTCAAGCAATTCCAAAGTATTTATGTACCCTTAGTTATCCCATATTACAAATGTTATATTTTAATATGGCACTCAGATGTATAAATAACAATTGAACATGACAAGGAAAATACCGCCTGCAGCTAATTAGCAGATTCTTTGTTCCTGTTCTGCTGGTCGTTTGCTTAAATTTAAAACTGTTTGAATTTTTAGCGTATTTTTCATATTATAGTATAGTTTATTTGCGTGCAATATATGCAAAACGCGCTTAATGCTTGAAACATTTGAAGATATTATTTCTTAGTTGATATTATTTTATACTTTTGAAAGTGCTTTGCTCTTCTCACTTAATATTAAAAAAATATAATACAAGGCATTTTAATGTAAAGTAGAAAAAAAGCGTTAAGTAAGTTTTCCAAAAATATTTTTATGTAGATATATTACAAACAAAAAGCTACTTATATTACGTATTCATTATCATCATCAATATTATCTTTTGGAATTTGATTATCCTCTTGTCATTCAAATGGGGACTTTCTATTCTTTTAGTTTGTGACCAATGGAAAGTTTATAGGATCGATGCATATTAGTTTTCTGTCGTTAATTTTCAGCTTTTTTAACACGATCCAATTTAAAAAAAATAAAATCGTGGTCTTAAAACTACCTGATAACTTAAACTGTTATTTAGAAATCAAAACATTTCACTATAAGTGCACCACTATTGTATATCATAAAAAAAGTAATCTAACGGGTTAATAACAGTCATAAACATGTGCTTTTTAATTTTGACGATGTAGTTAAAATTAAATAGAGCGCTCTGATTGGTTACATTGCAAAAAGAGAGTTTTACATTGAATCGCTTTTTGTAGCATAGGTTTATTATACTAATAAGTTAGTTTTGCTTTGACACATTTCATTATATTGAGTATATCTACGATATGAATAATACGACACAACTATATTTTGGTATTTTTGATTATTTTTGTATATTTAATAAGAGAGTTTTGCATATAGGGCACTCATTTAATTAATAACAACGTTAATAGAACTGATAAAATATTTTAAAAAGTTGTGCATTTGCTTTTAATGTCTAGAGTGGCACGACTTTAATTTTTTTAAACCAATAATGTTTTTCAGTAGAATTTTTAACTTGTTAAATGTAATTTTTAATGCGTATATTTTTTAATGATATTTTTCATCTAATGAAAATGCCTTCCAGGCTATAAAGAAGGAAAACTTGCCAAATTTTCCTAGTTTTATACATTCTTTACATCCAGGCATTACTTTCACCTTTGAGCAAGAAAGAGATAGAGAAAGAGGTACTTTGGCTTTTCTAGACCTTCTAATTAAAAAATGCAATAGTAGACTTATTTTTGAAACATATCGCAAATCCTAACGATAATGTTATTCAGTACTCTTCAAATTCTCCTTACTTTTCCAAATTTGCCTCCTTCAATTCCCTTTTCTATAGACTGTTTAATATCCTCTTGTCAAAAGAAGCTTTCGCTAAAGAACTTAATAATATTAAACATATTGCTCTTAACAATGGATTTCCCTTTCACTTAATAGATAAAATTTATTACAAATTTTTAAACAAATTTAAATTGACCTATAATATAGTCCATAATAAGGATACAAAAAGTTCCTTTAGATCCCTGTCCTTTTTTGGTTCAATCTCCTTAAATTTAGCTATAGTCGAAGTCGTTTATAATAGTCAGTGACGTCAGAAAAAACCAACAAGCAACATAACTCGAGTGGCTTAAAATAATATTTAATTCCCTAAATACAAAATCCATTAAAAGCCGGTGACACGCGCCTACTCCAATTGTGTGAACTCGTGGCTGTTGTCATAGGCCCGCCTTGCTCGCATAAAGCGCGCAGTGGTGCCAAGTATATTGCTCGTCCTTTTCTTTCTTGTTTCGCGGTAAATGGGGCAGCGAGATAAACAGTCATTACTTTTAACAGAATGGCAACGCCTATAAACGCAGAAACATGCTTTCCTTGTTATACGTTGATTTGATACATCCCATGGGCGTGTTTGCGGGTTTATTGTTTATTTTAGTGTTGTTGCTTGCGTTATTATACGTTATTATAATAAATAATATATATTAATATATATTATAAATTTATTTTATGACTTATAATATTATTAATTTACGGTATTTTTCTTCGGTGTTTAATACGGTGTTTTTGTTGTTTTGTTTGTGAAATTTGTGAAAAAAGTGTATTTCAAATATTAATTTTTAGTATAATGGAACAGGGAGAAGCTTCGACTAGTCGTGACCTCCTCCAAAAAAAGTGAAAAAACATTTAACTATGGGCGAACATGCAATGGTAAAAAAAAAGATTTCGCGCTGGTAAAGAAAGTATTCGCGCTCAAAATCCCGATTTATGTGCCGAAGACGCAGCAAATTTGTGCGGAAGTTTAACAAAATTATGTCCTAGGACAGTTTTCCAATCGCTTAAAATTAATAACAAGAAGCAAAAAAAGGAAACAAGAGGTAGAAAGAAAATTGTTCTAGAGGATGATATAAAATATATACTTCGCCGCAAAGTGCACAGTTTTTTTTTTAGAAATGAAATGCCAACACTAAAGAAAATTAAGGCTCAAGTAGATTATGATGATTCTTTAACCAAAATATCCCTTGGAGTTTTAAAGCGAACATTACGCGGTGTAAACTTCCGGTATTTGAAGCGAAATCGCAAAAGCTTTTAAATTGAGAAAGATGACATTGTGTTGTGGCGAAGAAAATTTTTAAAACAAATACGCGACCATAGGCTTAAAGGGAATAAGATATATTATACTGACGAGACTTGGTTAAATGAGGGACACACTCGCTCAAAAGTATGGCAGGACTTAAATGTCACAAGCTCACGGCAAGCATTCCTTGACGGGTTATCGACAGGCTTGAAATGACCTTCCGGTAAGGGCCGTCGTCTGATTATTACGCACATAGGGTAACTCTGGATTTTTGGATGGCGGGCTTAACGTTTTCGGATCTAAAAAAAGTGGCGACTACCATGAAGACATGAACAGTGACGTATTTGAAAAGTGGTTTTCATCAGTATTACGGCTTGTGGAATCCGGTTCGGTGATCGTTATATACAATGCGCCGTATCACAGTCGCCGAGTAGAAAAATTACCTACGTCTGCTTAGCAAAAAGCCGACATAATAGACTGGATAAAATCAAAAGACATCCAGTTTGATGAAAATTTGCTAAAAGTACAATTGCTTGATATTGTCCGGGTACATAAAGACCGGTATATTAAATATGTTATCGATGAAATGGCGCATAAATGTGGAGTTACTCTATTGCGATTACCTCCATACCACTGTGAGCTAAATCCGATAGAACTTATATGGGCGCAGATAAAAGGTGAAGTTGCGAGAAAAAATACAACCTTTAAATTAAATGACGTTAAGCTGTTGTTAAGTGAAGCTATTAATGGCGTGACAGCAGATGATTGGAAGAAGTGTCTGCAGTAGTCTGCAGAAGCTAGTACTGCAGACTATAGGTACCTGACCTACCTGAAAGAGTTTTAGGGTTTGCGACGCTGATTATTTACTAAAAATTCTACCCGTAATTAGAATAATAGGAAAGTAATAAATAGGTTCTCGAACTTGCAATGCCTTTATTTTAACATTTAACACGACGTTTCGGTTGGTAGTATCCCCAACCGTTATCAAGTGTAAACTGTATCTATTTATTACTACTCTACCAATGTCTACCACCTTCAAAAACAGAATAATAGGAATTATATATATAAGAGGAATATATAAATATAGTAAAGGTACTAAGCCCATATGTGAAATTCAAATCATTTTATCTTTTAAAACTAGAAACTCTTTGTATGAAATAAGCTGGAGATAGGAAGTACATATTTACCTCTTTATTACTATCCCATTATAATAGGCATTATAAATAATAACTAAAGAGAAGTTGTTGCCGCTACTGAATTTATTTCCCTCTTCCCTTGCTTCACTCGGCGCGCCCTAAAGCTGAAAATACGTCACTGACTATTATTTCCGTCTCCTAGTATAGATTCTTTACCTCTCTAAATGTCAAATCTGCTTTTAAGAATATCAATAATTTAAAGAACAGTTAGTTCTTATTAGTCAGTGTAGTTGACAAGGCAAGCATTCTTTCAAAATCAGGAGTTTACTCCTTAAAGTGTGGGGATTGCAACGCAGTATACATTAGCCAATCTGGTAGAAAAATTTCAACACGCATTAAAAAATACGTAGCGTTTTTCGAAAAATATAAAAATACCAATGTCAGTGATACCAAATTAGCGTTTGCTAACCATTTGCTGGCCTCTACACATAATTTTTCTCCAGAGATGGGAACTGTGCTTCGTCAATTCCGTAAAGGTAAGAAGTTTGACATTCTGTAGAAAAATGGAAATTACAAAGGCAAAAAAGAGTCCTCTTCTGATGTGTATGACGATGTTTTTAACTTTCGAACCAAATTTAATTTTTAATAGTTTAGTATTAATTTTTTATCATATATATTTTTTATCATTATTTATCTAGTAATAATCTTCAGCTTATATTGGTTAAATGTAGACATTTAAATTAATTTAACATTCGGTCTACTGAGTCGATAGGTTTTACACCCATACTTCTAATATTGTGGTACCGGGTTCAATTATCGATGAGTCTACATTGCTGCGTCTATTTTTTAATTTTAATTTTTTGCTTTTTTTTAGCATTATAACCTAAAAATTATTATTTATGTATGTCGTGTGAAGTTTGTATACGGCTTTTACAGGTTTCTTAGTGATTTTTGTTTAAATTTTTAGTTTTGTTTTGAGTTCTACTTTATTTTAGACCTGATAATGCTCTAGCAAGAGCGAAACACTTGTAGCCTGCGATTATATGCTGTGAGACCGTGACTTTGTGTTTCTTTGTTTTCGTCAACCTTAATAACTTCTTAAAAAAAAAAGAGAATATTTAAATTTTATATTTTAAAAAGTTCTGTCAATCATCTCCCCACCTCCAGCTAACCTCACTTTAATGTCAAATGGAAACCCCCATCGTGTGACATTGTAAGTAAGAAGCATTAAAATATCTATTCAACAATACCAAAAAAGACTAAATCGGTTATCATTTTAAAGGGCATACTAATATACCCTTTAACGATGTATAAAAAATGTAAGTGTCAAAGCGTAGTGCGGCGGAGCTCTATCTTGCTGGAAATACAAAGTATTTTCCCTTAGCATCCCAACACCATAAATATACTTGATAATATAATATAATATAATCTAAATAAACTTGTGCAGTTTAATTTTCTTCCAAAAAATATGGCCCGATGATTTCGTAACCATAAATTGCTGTCCATAATTTTTTTCAGGATACTGAGTATGACTCTCTGAAAAACAGGATGGATTTCCAATATGCCAGTATCTATAGTTATGCCGGTTTACCAGTCTATTTAGAAAACAAGTTAACTCGTCACTGAAGCAGATGTTCTCTACTAAATTGGGGTCCTCATCAATTCGCTGGCACATCAGGGCAAAATTACATTCTCTTATAAAATCGTTTTCTCTTATTTATTCAAGGATTTGAATTTTGTAAGGAAAAAACTTTTTTTTTTCAAAATTGTGTGTACAGAACCTGTTGAAATATTGGTGAACTGTGCGACGGGATAGATAATGTTGGATCCATTGCGAATTGTCTCAATAACTCAATTTGGCATGCTTTATCAACCACCCTTTTCTCAGTACACTTTTTATTGCGAACAGATCTCGTGTCCTCAAACTTCCTTACCAATTCTACTACATACTTATGGCCGACGTTCTGGTATAAATGGCTATCAATAGCGGTTCCATGAGCGCTCCGATCTTCAGCGTTATAAAGAAAAATAATTTCTATTCTTTCGGTTAGCGTATACACCATTTTAAATTATTCGCAATTCTGCATTTTTAACTGAGCATCAGAATGACAATTTTAACAATAATAATCAACCGGTTTTTAAACGTATTAAAAATACTACTTACTGCAGTGTTATTTCTGTTCCTATTAGGTACTGCAAAAAATGCTAGTAAAATAAATACGTCAAATATTACTATTACTATATATTGCAAAAAATTTTGAAAAGAATTTCAAAATAGCATTACATATTTTCTCACAATTAATAGATGCATATTTTTAAAAAAATATTTGGGCTTAGTGAACTGTTTATTACCATACATGTTTACTGGTAAATCGCTTCAAGTTTCATCAACTTTTTTGTCAAAGTGAGATGGATGGCTTATACATGAAACGATTTAATTTTTTTCGGTTTGGTTAGATATAGAGAAGCTATACATAAAAAGCAAAACACACAAATATAGAAACCAAAATACAAGAACTAAATAAATATATACAAAACTGGGTACAAGAGACATAAATGTACCTGGTCAAATTTCTTATACTAAATGTTAAAAGTAAGAAAATAAGAAAGTAAATAAAAATAGTAACAAGAAAGTAAAATAAAAAAAAGTAACAAAAACAGTCAAAAACATTAATACAATGTTTAAAAAGTCATTAAATATTTTATAGAAATTTAGCAATACAAAATTTTCTATAAATGTAACAATGCTATAAATTTGTTTTATCAAAATCTTTGTATGTTTACTGCGAAAAATTTTTAATATAGTAAGATTTAATAAATAATTTATTTTTATTACTGCGACAAGATGATGATCAAATAAAACTAAGATGATCAAAAAAGTATTTCATATTTGTAGTTTATTATATTAACTGTAAATATAGTCCCGCCAAGTTAAACGGAATAACCGGAATGATGTATTCCATTATTAGAGATGATGTGGGATGTGGTATGTTACAATATTACAGTAAATGCGTTACACCGCCTCATTAATTTAACGTTTAATTGGGCATACCACATTAATTTGCATTTATATCCATTGGATAAATCACAATACCAAAATGTAACTTTTGATAAGATTTTTATAAAATGTATTTTTGAGTTCATGATAACAAAATTCTCAAACATTCGATTTAGTAGTGATAATATCTGATTATATTATTTTTTAAGTGTTTTAAAAATGATATAATCAGATACAATATAATTTATTTTTATTTTTGTAGTTGATTGGAATTATATTTTTTAATAATCTGAGCAATTATTTGGGATCAATTAGTCCTTAAAAAAATAAATATCGTCCATATAAGCCTACTATTGTTCAAGGTTTAAGAGATACAGACTATCCAAGACGATTAGAATTTTCAAACTGGTTTGTAAGGCAATGTCAAGAAATATCTAATTTAGCAGGAAAATTATTTGGACCGACGAGACGTTTTTTAGCAACTGCGGAGTATTCAACAGGCATAATCATCATTTTTATGCTACTGATAATCCTCATGAAGTGGCTGAACGTAGACTACAAGTAAGATTTGGATTTAATGTATCGTGTGGTATGTACGATAAGTTAATTACCCATTTTACAAAATTATTTTCAAGTAAAATGCTATAATTGTTTTTAGATAATCACCTTATTGGGCCCTTTATTTATAACCAAACACTGACAGGTCAAAGATATTTAAATCTTTTGAAAGAGCAGATATTACCTGCCGTGAGAGCTATAATATCTGAAGAACAAATACGGAGTGATGTGTGGTTTTAACAGGACGGGTGTCCCGCGTATAATACTCGGGACGTTCAAAACTTGTTACGCAAGGATTTAACAATAAACGATCGCAAACCGCGGTGCTGTAAATTGGCCAGCTAGGTCCTGAATGTCTTAAATAATATAAATAGAAACACCCTGCGCAAGGTGACTAGAAGTATTTTAAAGAAATGTGAGAAATGTTTTAACAAAAACGACCGTCATTTTGAATAGTTTAATTTAATATTATTGTTACAAGTAGTTAATAGTTTTATTAAAAAAATATGTAAAAGTATAAGTTAGCAAGTTTGTAAGTTAATAATAATTGTGTGTACGACAAAATGCCATTAAAAGTCAAGGCCAACTCAGCGAAAAATAAACTATTTAATTTTTTGACGTAAACATAAAATATTTTCATATACATCAAGTGTTATACATCATTTTAAAGGGCAAAAAAAGATTTTCTTAATTTAGCAAAAAAAAAAAACGAAATGGCCGCTATAAGAGAAAAAGAAGTTGAGGATGGAATCTCAAAACCGAAACGTCGAAAACAAAAACTGAATTCAGGTATGAGTTACCCTTAAAAAGTTGTTCGAATAATGTTTCTACAGATTTTAAAAATACGCTGAAATAAAAAAAAATACAGCCCTTTTTCAAAAATTCAACTTTTTGATTTTTTCCAAATATTTCAAAATCGGAGAAAGATAAAATCGTTCTAAAAGCGGCACTAAATTAGTAACTAAATGCCCTAAACAACTTTCCTCATTTAACCAATTTTCTATCTCTTATAGTTTCCAAGATACCCATATATGTACACCCAATTTGGGCCACACTGTACATCCACAACACGCGCCAGACGCCTAAACTTTTCATTTGATTTAAGTTATACCTGCTTCGGCTAAGGTTAAATCCTAATTTAATGGTGAAAATTGAAAGAAGTCGAAATCGTTGTGCTGAAATCTAATACTTAAAATAAACATATTGGTTATAATATATCATCTTTTAATGCTATACCTAATATATGTGTATATGATACATGCGCAATAAATGCCTTCCAGGCTGGCATATCCACGAACGTAGCAGTAGACCATCCCGTCGGATAGATGAATGGCGTTTTGGGAGATTGGATAGCTAATCGTGATGCGTCTGTGGATGTTGAAAAAACATTTGACCTAAGCTCAGAACCCTGCGAGGTTATAATAATAACTCGGGAGGGTAGGTTCTCTCAGCTCCACTTATTGGCGGAACTGAATAGCAACGTTCTTAAAACGAGTGCAGCTGAAGGATGCCCAGAAAAAAATCTCTCATCAACTCGTGAAATTTAGTAGACGACGTCCTAAATGGTCAAAGCAGGCTTGTACCATACTGACAATCTAGTAATACTTTTCTTGGAAAAAGATGGCGCCGTACTACTGGATCATATGAAGATAGATACCAGCATAGTGAATAATTGAATAACTGGAATACTCACCAACAGTGTGTCCTGGCATGACCACGTTGCCGAGGTCGCCAGGGCGGCTTCCAAAAAACTCGGAGTGCTTTTCAAAACGAAAAAACTGTATACACTAGAACAGCTGCTGACTCTTTATAAGGCTCAAATATGCCCTTCCCTCAAGTATTGCTCGCATGTCTGGAGCTCTGCACCCAAGCATAGTTTAAACCTGCTGGATTCTATACAGAAGAGAGCTATTCGTCTTATCGACAAACCAGAACTGACAAAGAGTCTGGATAGTCTGGAGCACAGGAGAAAGGTGGCTGATCTCTGTTTATTCTACCGTTATTATCACGGTAAGTGCTCCTCTGAGCTGGCAGGCCTGATTCCACCCAGGGCTGTTCCGGCAAGAAGGACGCGTCTAGCAGTTGCGGCTCATCAACATCGAGTCCACCTGCCTACCCCAAGGACGTCGCTGTATCGGGACTCATTCATCTGGAGAACATCTTCTTTGTGGAACGGGCTTCCACCTCACATATTTCCCGACGCATGCAACCTACAGCGATTCAAGATAAATGCCCACAAATATCTTCGCGCAAGCACCACTCCAAGAGTGACATAGGACTTTCCTATTGTGCTTGTGTTCACCATAAAAAAAAACTATAAGAACCCTTAATGTTGATAAAAGTATATGATTTGCTTAATAGTATAAAATCAAGTACTGAATTGGAAAATATGTTCAGCTGTTAAAGAAAATATATAATAAAAACACAATAAACACAGTAATATTTATTAATAATAAATCCTATTAATTAGTATACATTTTTCTGAAAACTCTTTCCTAGATTCTAGTTGCCAGATAAATATTTTTAAATATCAGACGCCTTGCTTATCACTTACTGATAAGGATGTCCAGTCTGAAAAAGATGACTGCATGTTTATGGAAAACATTTTCTACCGTAAAAAAGACTTTTATCAGTCAGATTACCTCAGAGCCTTCTCTACATTCTGGATGGAGTCCAATAGTTAATTAATTCCGTCACAAGGAAAAGTTCGCGTCCTGACAAAATGCAAATAGGCTAATCTTTTGACCTGGCGGTCCCTCCAATTCCATTCTTATAAAAATTTTAAACGTAAATTTAATATGAAGCGTTAAATGATAAAAATATAGGCTTCTTGGATTCTCCGTACACAGGGAGGCAGAAGATGTAAAGGTGATGCCTGCTCACACGGGCTTCTACTTTTTGAGCTCTTTGAGGCTGGGCAAGCAGAAATTCAAAGAAAAATTAGCGGAAAATACTATAAGAGATGCGAACAGGAGCAAATCCATAACTGGTGTTATTAGCTCTAGTAACTCTGATTTTAGAGAAAAATACCTGATCTACACTGAGCATGCAGAAGCTACCTCTATAATGCAACCTTAACCCGAATCAATATAATTGTTGGCGTGCGATCCATGAATAATACCGTGCATTTACGATGAGAGGAAAGCATTCATTTAAAATTTAAGTGTTTTTTTCCTTTTTTTATTTTTCGGACACGTCGAGTAGCATTGCCACTTGCTCATTTTTGGCAATAAAAATTTTCTATCCAGGGTACCTCAAGTAGAAACTATGGCGTCAATATTATTTTTTTAAGTGGAGCACTCTGTATATCATGACATTTCACAAATACAATATATTTTTTTTACTTTTGTATAGCCTACTATATGCCTAAAGTCAGAAGTTTGTCAAATTTGACGTAATAGACTATTAAAACATACGACATTAAAAAGTAAAAATTTATACAATATTTATTGCAACTGATATTCAATTTGTTATCCATTTACTTTAATGTATTTTTGAAGTCAGTAAATAACTTCTAATTGCACATTTTCAATCTTTTGCGGATCGATTAGTCAAATTTCTTATCGAATTCTTTGCTTTAAATTATTTACATTGTTTGACCTATTCACGGAAGCTTTGGACTTTAAATAGTCCTATAATAAGAAGAAACCATATCTCCTTACTGGATATGTCAGCCTCTTGTGGATCAAGGAATAAACCAATTAAAGCAGAGATAAGTTCAAACTGTAGGAAGTCCAAGTAACGCTCTCCTTTAATGTTTCTTCGAAAAAAATGGGTTCAACGATTCGATTTTTCACAATAATTGCCCACACATTAATTTTTTAAGGGCGCTGTGTATGGTATTCTTGGGTCTAATAAGGATTTTCGGTGGCCTAATATTTGCAATTTTGCCTATTAGCATATCCATTTAATGTAAAGGTAGTCTCATTGAAAAAATAATATTTTGTATGAAATTTCCATTATGATTGTTAGCTTCAAGAATCTGATCACAAAGCTGCACTCGGCGGTCAAAATTGTCGATATTTATTTACACGAAGTATTTTTGCCACTGACCTTACTGATAAATTCCAATTCCTAGAAATTGTAATAATCGCAACATGAGGATTATTCTCTGTTTCTAATAGAACATTCTGCATGGCATATTCAGATACTTTTGGAGGTTTTCCTTTTAATACATTTTTTGCATTTTGGTCGTTTCCCTAAATTTTAATTCAATATTGCTAACGGTGGATCTAGTAACTGTTCGAAAATAATAACGTCTACTTAGTTTCTAAAAAATCACATAAAAAATTATTATTGAGACGAAATTTACGACCTACTTCACGAAAACATCAGTTTGCTACTAATATGTTAGTTAATGAAATTTCCCTAGCATTGTTTGTGCATTGTTATGAGATAAAATTTAACTTCGTTATAATTCGCTCTGTAAGAATTAATGATATCAACTAAGAATAAATGTAAGACTGTGTCCTTAAAGTTTGAAAATTATTATACAGACTTAGTAGAAAAGTTAAATTTACATAAAATATGTTTTAGTAGAATTTTATTTAACCTTAGGCTCCATGGACGTGCGAAAATTACATTTTAATACGGTTTAACACTTTCTGACACTTTCTCGTTTTTCTAAAATATTTTGGATATAAGATTGAGACATGGTCGTATTAACTGTACAATTTTATTAAAATCCCGGTAAAAAAAGGTATTCATTTTTTAATTAAATATTGACATATATATATTTATATAAGTCTAAATATTTTATGTCCTATATCTAAGTATTATCGTTTTTTGACATATTTAAGTTTTTATGTAAAAATGAGGTCTGCAGACCCTACAATAATTTTCAATTTTTCTTATAAGGAAACCTTTATCATCATATTTTGGTCGAGTTTCTTGTTTCTTGTTTCTTGTTGTGTAAGATAAACCAACTTTATTAGAGTTTATATGAAATTTCGATAATTACTAATACAACGTGGTCAAAAAGAAAGAATAATAAATAAAATAAATTAAATTTAATAAACCATCTAAAGTGACTTGTGAAGGTTCGATTTAGGAATTATAAATAAGAATGCCAAATGCGCTTACACCATTGTATATTACTCTCTTCGATGATATCTGGTATATTAGTAGTTATTTTAAAAACAGTGTTCTACATAATTGTCGTGTATACGTATGCAATAGTATTGCATAAATATTTAACAATAATAAGAATTCATTGTATAACAAATTAATATACAGTATGATACTTGAAAATAAATAACATATATCACTAATATATTATTGTACCACAGACTTTTTTTATAATTTAATCGTCTTAACCAAGAAATAGAAGTAACTTTGTATCAAGATACCTATTTCGAAAATTATTCTGATTTCAAAATTTTTCATAATCATAACAATGCTTTACCATTTTAAACTATACCAGATGGCCAAGTCGGCGCGGCATTAAAAAATAATCAAGTGATACACTCGACAATAATGTCACTACTTGTCATTTACAAATTGTAAATAATAAATCATGCCTGGACGATTGAGTTACACAAACTAAGATTATTTAAATTTATTTATTATTTACGCAGGATCTGATAAAACTATTTCAAGGGCTTGTACTGTATTTGTGAAAATGCTAGAATGTTTCTCTCTTGAACGGTGCATTTTTTCCTAGATATAATCTTTCCAATTAAAAACAGTTTCCTTTGTTCTAATTCCTGGTTCTCCTAAATAACTTTATTTCACTTTTTTATTTCGGCGATGAAAACAGCACGCAATTTTGAGCATCATCCACACCTAAACAACATTTTCGTTTTATTCCGCTAACTCGTTGGATGGTCTTTCTCTCTTAAAGCAGTTTTTTCTTAACAAATATGGGCAGCAGCCACATATTTTTACATTTCTAGAAGTGAAACATTGTGTCATTAAGTTTTTTTATACTTTAATGAAAAAATTGCACCCATTTTATATGAAAAAGTATACACTCACACAAATAAATCCAAAAATGTAATCGCAAATTTTTTTTTTGCAATTTTCACTTACACTATAGTAGTTATTTATGTAATAATGTGTAAAATGATCCTTTTTTATAAATAGGAAATTTGACAATTCGCATGAATAAAATAAGGGATTTTACACACGTGTAACATACAAACCTTTTTCTACTACCGAAGAAAACATGAAAAAAAATTTAAAATACCAAATTGCTTTACGCCCTTAAACGACTTCACGATAAAAAAAAACGTCAAAATATTTTTTGACAAATTGTAAAATGAATGACAAATAAACGTCAAATTACTTTTTACACACTAGTTTGGGGTTAAATAAAAAATGAGTCAATGACTCACGGTGCAATAGCAAGCCGTAGTTTTATAAACCGTAATATATTTATCCTTAAAGCAAAATTATAATTTTAATAGAAAGAGGTCAGGGCCTCCGCATCCGGGTGTGCAACGCATGCGAAAGCCTCCCGAAAGGGGCGCCAGTTAGTTTTTCACTTGACTAGAATTACCTCTACTCTACGACTACAAAATTAAATTCAGGATAAAAAGACCTTTAAAACGAGGTATCACTAGAGGCGAACTTTGCAAATAAACAGTTGTTGTATAATATAATATAATAAACAGTTGTTGTGCGCACCCCGTAAAGGTTGGGACACACATATCCGGACCGTGCCAGGACCGAGACACGGCCGGGTGTCGGACGTCACCCGCTTCTGAATTAAAACAATTAAAATATATGGAAATGTTCACACATGATCGTAACGTATCCGGGTCACGTCGCCGATTCGTGTGCGGACCGGGCGGAATATCGTTAGTTTAATTTTTGACGTCCGGTGTATCGGAACGGAGCTCGAGTGCATTAATTTAAAGCTGTGTTTAATATGGACATAGAGAGGTTAATAGAAGAAGTACGAAAATTTCCTGTACTTTACGATCAAAAACATGGGAAATATAGGAATACTGAATATAAGGAACGAGTTTGGAAACAAATTGCAACAGACTTGCAAGTTAAAGGTAGGTAAACAAATTGCTTTTGAGATGACAAAAATATACAGGATGTTTCTTAATAATATGCTAATATTTAAGGGGGTAATTCTTGAAAACATTGGTTGGTGTATGGCGTTTATGTATGAAAGAGCATTTCTTGACCAAATACATTTTTCGAAAGCATGTTAAATATTATTAAAAAATATAGCCAATTCACTTTTATTATATAAGTAGGTAGATATCCTAGTTTTACTTAATACTACTTAATTTTTAATTTTACAAAAAAAAAAACAAAGTACGGTTGTGTAATTAAAGTCTCAACGCTACCTCCTCTTGCCATTCTACACTCCCTTCTGGTGAATTCAAAAAGGTTTTCAGTTGCTCTCGCACATCAAATGCAGCATCTGTAGATCTACCACGAAGCCGAGGTAGGTTTTGAAGATTTGAATATCTGTCAGATTTTCTATCTGCTTCACTTTCGTTCAACACCTGTTCAGAAACCTTATAACCTTCGATTTTTCGAATAAAAACACACAAAACGTTGTACAAAATACATGCAGTCATAACGATGTTTGTTAGATTTCCAGGATCTCCTTGGAGGGTTCTATTAAATATTCTAAATTTCTGTTGCAGGATACCAAAAGCATTTTCCGATATTCTTCTTGCCCGACTCAAACGATAATTAAAAATAGCTTTGTCATTTGTCAAGCCCCTTCCTGGATAAGGTCTCATTAAATATCTTTTCAGAGGAAAAGCTTCATCGCCAACAATTACCATTGGAAGTTCAATATTAGTGTTAGGTAATGCTTTAATTTTTGGTACATTAAGTTTGTTATTTTCTAATGACTTTCCAAGATTTGAGTTTGCCAAAATACCTCCATCTGAGTTTTTCCCATATGCTCCCAGATCTACTGCAATAAAGTTGTAGCACGGATCAACAAGGGCCAGCAGCACAATAGAATATGTCTTCTTGTAATTCCAATAAAGACTTCCTGAGTTTTTTGGAGCTTGTATTACAACATGCTTCCCATCTATGGCCCCGATGCAATTTGGAAACTGCCATTTTCTCCAAAATTCTTCCGCTATAGCATTCCATTCATTTTCTTTCGGTACAGGCATAACCTCATCTAACAAAACATTGATTATTGCTTTAGAGGTGTCATGGATAATGGATGCAACTGTTGATTTTCCCAGCCTGTAGCTAAAGGAAATGGTTTTGAAAGAATCTCCTGTAGCAAGGAATCTGAAACAGAAAAACGAGGTTAACCTTAAATTAAGAAATCTAGAATTAGTAACGATAACAATGTTTCACAATCTTTGACATTCAACATTTTGTGATTTTCAGTAGGTAATATTTTTTATATTTTGTTGCAGGTGGAGTCGAGGAATGCAAGAAAAAGTGGACATCAGTTCGTGATCAGCTACGGAAGACTTTGCAGAAAAGGAAAACCAGCTCAGGACAAGCTGCTGTGCGTCAGCACAAATATAAGTACGAAGACCTCTTAATGTTCTTGCTACCCCACATTGCAGAACGAGAGACAATTTCCAATGTTCTATATAATCCCGAAGGAGAGGAGGGTGAACATGAATCTACTTTAGAAGAATCTCAAGACGAGGATTCTAATATTCAAGATTTTGCGCAAAAAAATAGTGGAAATGAGGAACCTATAACTGAAAATCAGGACAGTGAAACACAAAGTGGAATAACTGCTCAGTCTTCGCAAATGCCCCCGGCAGGGTCCTCCCTCTCTTCCAATAATAAAAACAAATTTGTAAGGCCGCCGTTAAAACGAAAATTTCAGCATGAGCGCCATCTACAACAATCACCGTCAAGCCAGCTCATGACTTATATTTTAGCAGAAAAAGAAGCTGAAAAAGTAGCTAATAAACGTTCAAGAGAGAGGGAAGAGCAACATCCGGTTGATGCTTTTTTAGCGGGTATAGCACCAGCCCTTAAATCGCTGCATCCGATACTTTTTAATCAGGCGAAAGGAAGGATTTTTTCAATTGTACAAGAGTTTGAATTAAAGCAACTCACAAATAATAGTTACCCTCAGAATCAGTATATTCCTCCGATTTCGCCAGCATCTTCGTCGCTAACTGTTTCAACGCCAGAACCTTCACCTGTACAATCATTGTCTAGTCCTACATACTTTGAATTTTAGGCAAAATGCGGAAAAATATGTCACCACTACTAACGAGCCTTTTTTAAAAGTTTTTTGCTATAATAATATAATTTGTTTATTAAATATGCCAGTCTTTTAATTAACTAGCAATATGTAAAACAAATACATACCCCTAAATTAATTTTACTTACCTTAAAAATACAGCCAGGCCTTGAGTGGGAGAAATTGATGGTCTCCAAAAAGTTTCATTTTTTTTCAATTCTGCTTCAAGTTTGTTTAGTAGTTGATGGAATGTAAACTGTGTCATCCTGAAATACTCGTAAAATTTTGTCTCATCATCGATGAGAAGAGGGAATAGCGTTCGAAACTCCCCTTGTAGAGATCTTGTCTTCCATGCACTGTGAACCCATATATTTCTGTTACTTGGCTTTCTCATTCTTGTTTCATTCTCTTCCTCCTCTAAAGCAAGGGCTATCATGCCCAAGTCACTATTTCGAAAACTACTAAACATTTTAACTATTAAAAAAAAAAATAAGACGACAGATATTTCAATGTCACAGCAATGGAAACGAACGGAACACTGGCGAGACCCGGAAGAGTGTGGCTTGAAGACAAACGTACCGAGGGACGAGCGCCACCCGGCCGTGTCTCGGTCCTGGCACGGTCCGGATATGTGTGTCCCAACCTTAACACGTAGTTTCGTACCCGGTTGTTAAGGGCGCCGCGAGTTAGAACGCTATCTCCTGATTGGTCCGCCTGCGTCGGAGAGTGATTCCCCTCGCGACAGTGAAGAGAAGTAGAGAGACGATTAGCGGCATAGGAAGACCACGCGTCATTGTTACTTTAATCTAAGCTATTTTTACTAGCCTCACGCCACTTTTTTAAAAGTTAATAAACCAATCCCAAAGTTTTCTCACGCATAATATTTTCACACTGCAACCTACATAACCCCACACGAACGATATTAAATAAAATTGTTTATTGACAATTAAATGCTTATTTTAAATTTTTGTTAATATTTAAACAAAAATTGTAATTAAAGAATTGCATTTTTTTAACCAAATTCGAATAATATGCAGTAATTTGTGGTAAATCGCCTAAGTTATTATATAAACGTCAAAACTTGTCGAGCTGTAATAATAGGTCCAGACTT
Source organism: Anthonomus grandis grandis (assembly GCF_022605725.1). Lineage (NCBI taxonomy): Eukaryota > Metazoa > Arthropoda > Insecta > Coleoptera > Curculionidae > Anthonomus > Anthonomus grandis. The sequence continues at coordinate 4,384,149 of NC_065561.1, forward strand.
GCATATTTTGGTGGATTTTTCCAGTTCGGACTCGTAAGGTTCACGGGGTATAAATTAAAACAATGTCAGGCGTTCGCTAATCAGTTCTTGATATTCGCACAAGAAAACGGAAGATAAATTAGAGGTGTTTTAAAGTGGTAGAAAGAAAATATTCGATTCGATAAAGTGTTTTATATTTTTTGTTATTGTGTTTGATGTGGAAATTAAATTAAGGGTAAAATGGTAAGTATTACATTATATCATACAAAAAATAATATTTGTAATTGGACATATTCCAATAGAGTAATAAAATCCAAAATTAATTTTATTACAATAGTTAGATCCTACGGAAAACTCGAGGATAAGCCCTTAAGGTTTTATGGCTTTTGGGATATTTTAATTTTCATTATTTCAAATCATATAGCTCTTAACTATTAAAAGTTAAATAAAATATTATACAAATCTTGTTATGCCAAATCATTAACTATAATAATTTAAGTTAAAATAATAAATATATTATAGAAAAAATGCAATGTAATTTTTGAAATAAAAATGATTTTTTTTATAGACTTTTAGGGATATTAAGGAATATTAAATATACAAAAATCCAGGTTATTAGATTTTTACGTGGTACTTTATAATAGGTAATAATATATAGAGTGTTTCATTCAAATTACCGAAGTTGAAATCTGTTTTCGGCGTAACCGGTAGTGCTAAGACTGTCAAAATATTTTAGTCGTCTATCATCCAACGATCTCACCACATTTAAATTTAACTTTTTTAAATGTTTTCTGAGCCTAGTACATCTTAATACATTTTATATTGATCAAGCATATTAGCTTATATTAGCTTCACTTGCTTAATTCTAGGAACCACAGAAGAAAAAACGACCTTCTGGCGCAAAATTTCCGAAGGAAAAACAAGTTAGAGCCCAAGAACAGGAGGAGATGGCTGGCAAAATATAAGATTTCTTGGCGAAAACTCTAGTTTCCAATGCAGAAACAGAAACTTTAGAGAGTCAATGTTCTAAAGCGGTCGCTGCTTCACCTGTTCCTGCACTTAAATGATCTACGAGGACATCAACTCACAGCGAAAACGTAGAATCGGTCGAACCCACCGACTCAACAATAGAGGCTACAAGTGAAGATGAAACCGAAGCCTTGACTGAAATGGGTCCTGACATGACAAGTACCATTCTTCTATCAGAGGATCCTGCTATGTGGTCTAAAACCATCCAACGAGGAAGTCAAAAGGTTGGTTAAGCGAGGACCTCCTTTGATATGACGCAATTACCAATTTCCTATAAATCAAGACAAAAGAAAATTTTCAAGTATATACTTTGTCAGAAAACTGGTTAATGGTGAAACAACAGAGAGAATTAGGCTTATTTATTCAGTTTCAAAAAACTCTATATTTTGCTTTTGTTGTAAGGTTTTCGGTAAAACTCTCAATACTTTTTCTGACTCAAATGGTTTTTCTGATTGGCAACACTTATCGATGACTTCTAAAGACATGAAACATCAATTGTATATAATGTTCATATAAATACATGGATGAGTTTGAAAAATATTTTAAAATTATCTATTACTGTAAACGATTTACGGGAAGAAACAATTTTTAGAAACAATAAAAAATATTGGCATGAAGTTCTGAAAAAAATTCTTGCAGTCGCAAAATTTTTGTCCTGACAATGTCTAGCATTTCAGGGTTCTTCTAAAATACTTTTTCAACCTGATATCGGCAAATTTCTTAAGGCTGCGAGATGATTTCCTCATTTGACCCTGTGATGAGAGAACATCTTAACAAATAAGCCTTGCTTTGCGTTATGTGGTGTTAAATCAAGATTGTAAAAAAGTTTAGATACAAGAGAGTTTTTAGCCCAATATTCGATTCTACAGGAAAAGGACTATTTAACTTTGTAGTTGAAATTTTACAAAAATAAAATTTAGATTTTAAAGACATGAGAGGTCAAGGGTATGATAACGGCTCCAATATGCGTGGAAAGCATATTGGTTTATAAAAACGTATATTGGACGTTAATCCTAGAGCTTTTTTGTGCCATGCGCTGCATATAATTTTAGCACTTAACTTAAATTTAGCAGTAAATGATGCTGCTAAAGTATCAAATGAAACGGTAAACTTTTTTAATATAGTACAAGAACTCTTTTCTTTACAAGAACGTTTTTTCTCTTCCTCCACAAAAAGATGGGATATTATTTTTAAAAAAATGTACCTGCATTAAATCTAAAACCCCTAAGTGATAATCGATGGTCAAGTGCTATAGAGCCATTAAAATTTAATTTAATTAAAATTTGTGAGAGTCTTCTAGAAATAGCGGATACCGATACTTTTAACATAGAAAGTAGGCATAAAGTAAGTTTTTTACTATTAAATATACAATCATTTAAATTTATTTGCAGTGTAGTTATTTAAAATTATTAAAATTAACCTAAGGCTTCATGATTTTTAGCCGAGCCGTATTAGTAAATTAGAGTTAAAATTGTTTAAATCATATTTACCTGTATGGTCGTGAATTTTATCAATGGGTAAGAATACAAGTCCATATGAGTTTTTTAAATTATTTTCACGTGTACAATACTCACCTAAATTTTGGCGTATTCATCCCGACTCATCCTGTATATGTTACCTCTAGAATTTTTAATAAATAAATCATCTACATTATAAGATACGATTTTTCATAAAGAACTGCCCACGTTACGTGATATCATATCTGCGATGTCACTTTAGATATGTCTCACATTAATATTATAGTAGTTAAAAAAGGTATTGTGTGCATTTGTTCTTTTTGAAAACTATTCCTATCTATTAAAATATAAGGGTGAAATTATGGAGTACTCAGTCTAATCTTTTTAGTTGCAATTTTTCAAATAAGAAACTGATGTATAAAGATATACCATATACCTTTCATATCATTATTATTATTACACTAATATATTAACATTCATAGTACTTAAAAATGAAGAGGCTCTATATCAATATTACTTTGACTGAAGCGTCCACATCCTTGATTATTTTGTCTTATTATTTGATTTTAATTAGGGCCGTTATATTTTTCATAGAATTTAATTTAATCAGTTTCGGTTCGGTTCTTAAGATTAATCGTTTATTAGTAACCAATAAGAATCTTTTTTTCTACAAATTCTGCAAAATGAATTTATTTTGGTCATACATATATTTTACGCATAATGTCAAAAAAAACACCATTTCCACAGATTTACATCTAGGAAGTGAGCTTTTACAACTGTAATCTTTTATACGTTAATAAACAAATTGCAAAATGACTAACTTGAACCCATTCTAAGGTAAGGATATTTTCTTCCTTTCCTTTTTAAGACACACAAAAAATAACTCACAAAAATAATGTATTAATGGAGATAAATAGCATATTTGTCATCTTAGAATTTAAGCGACATTAATAATCCATTAATTCAAGAAGAAAGACCCAAGGGCATTGGAAGTTTGTTTGCAGTTTTAAAAAAATTATTAAATTCACCTAACGAGTCTTAACAAAGAATTTTATGAAATACAAAAGTTTGAAACACTTATTACTTTACAAACTCAAAACTCATAAATCTTAGAAATATAAAAGGATACTTTTAATGCAAATTGGTAAATATAAAGGAAGACAATTGATATTGAAGAAATACAATTAATAGAAATTTAGACATCAAGTTAGAAAGTTTTATTAATTAGGAATTAAACTGGATAGAAATTTTGACAAAAAGCTTCCATTCATGGATATTGATGACTTTCCGATTATACCGCCGATAATTACAAATACAAAACCATATAAAATTTATGTGATAAACGCAGATCTCCTGATGGTTTTTTAAAGTAACATATGATTGTATTTTTATTAGTCTTTAAATTAACGATATATCTAATATAATTCAAGGGCCATGGGTTATTGAGGACTTCCAGATATTTGGCATATTCGTTCCAGTTGAGATAAAAAGTACTTGTACGTATCTACTAGAAAGTATTATACAGACAAATTTTTTAAATTTTTAGGTAACATTTTCATGGGTGTTCTAAATTTTCATGGGTTGCATTATTAATAATTTTGCATGGTTATTGATATATGTATAAAGACAGTGTAGTAATTACAAAACCATATTTATGTTGATTGTATGATAAAAGTTCTATAAAAAGGCACTTTTTGTCACAAATTGCAAGAATTTTACCAACTTCTCTGGGATGAAGTCTAATTTATGCATTGTCGTATAATGCGAGAGCGGTCTCGTCAACAAAATCTACTGTTTTTGTTTAATGATAAACTATAAAATCCATGACCAACACCATAAACAAAGGGAAAAATTGGCATTTACTCAGAAGTAATAGTAGTTATGACGAATGCTGATAAAATTTAATAAGTTGTTTAAAAAATATTTTTAAGAATCTGACATATTTCTGCCAATTGGACCTTTCACCATAATATATAATTACAACGAATTTATAAGAAATTTCGCTAGCCTTGCAAAAATCACGTATTTAAATAGTCAGCCGACAATAAAGAAGAGTTTCAAGAGCTAAAAAATTATCGTGCATATGTATATAAGTCTGCCTTTATTATCACATAAAATAACTAATTCTAACATATTAATTATTTATATTTTATTAGCATTTTACGTATGTATTTAATCAATGACATTTTTTGGTATAGTTTTGAATTTTAGACTAAATAGTAAGATTACTAAAAGACTAAATAGTAGATAAAAATAAGAATAACAATTTTTTTTTTAATTGAGCGCACTATATTTGAATTGAAATAAATGTTACAAGTTTATAATCCAAAGGGATAAGGGATAAATTTACTGAAAATGTTCAGATATGTCGTTCTTTTTATGATATCAATTGTTATTCGTTTTAGGAATTAATATCAATAAATTAAACATCAGTAGACACTGAATAAAAAAAATGTGGACATGTTTTTGAAAAATACTGAATTGCAAATCAAATAGAAACTTTGACACATTATATGCTCTGGTTTAAAATTTTTCGTTCTCCAATACTCTTTTAAAAATATATCGGTATGTCTACAGATAATAAAATTATGGTTACATAATCGTTATTTTAAATACAGCCCTTATTTAAAGAGAATACAAAATTCATCTTCTCATTAGAATATAACTATAGAATTATTCCTTTTGGGTATTTTAATTATCAACATAAGTAAAAAAGAATTTATGATGTTGTTAGTATATATTAATAACACTCTCTTCGATTTTTTACAGGTTTACTAATGTTAAATCAGCACTGCATTAGCATTTACAAAAACATGGCCAAACCCATTGGATGTGATACATTACCTAAAAGCTCCTTCAGCACTCTGTCAGGGGCGGGGTCTGCTATCGCACGATGAGCTCTTTCCAATTTCAAACGCATCGCTCATGGACCCACAACTTATTACTGTTTATTTTAGTGTTGGGCAGAGCGTCGAGATTGCACTGTTTAGACCCAGCACACCCGTCTATCAAGTAAAAGGTACGTATATTAATAACTTTTTACAATAAAGGCTGCTTAATAATGTCTTTAACATCATAATTCCCAAAAATAGATCTTTAATATTATTAATAGATATTTTATGTTATTTAATATATTTACTTTAAAAGTAACTTAAAACACTCATTTTATAAGCCCATGTTATTTTGTTTGGTGTTCAAATTAATATCTTTTACTATTTATATATTGTACTTTTTAATTTATTAAATCAAAGCTTTTTTTCGTCTCAAGACTTTGCTAGTGTGCTTGCTATTAATGAGCGTTAATTTTAAATTTAAATAGCCTGAATATCCTAAATTTTTTGAAAAAACCGGAATTTAAAAATGTAATTTTTTCCCTTAAATGAAATACGCTATACATATCCTAGGGCTGCTCTCCTGGCGATTGCGAATAATCATATTTTTGGAAACGTATTTCTTCAAAACAATGAATGAAAATTGTGGTTAATACCTTTTATATCTTACGTATTTATAAATAATACATATATTTCTTACTACTCTATCATTCTGCTTAAACAAATTTCTCGATGTTCTAAACATGTCTCTATCTGTTGAGGGTTTTAAACGAGAACTTAAATGCAGACCATGGAGTTAATATTTAAATTTATTTCAAGATCAATTCTTAGTTTTTAAATTATGGTTTTTTTTACACCATAAAAAAACGAAAAATTATGTGAATCGACGATCTTCACTCCAAGACATAAATTGCTGGCTTAAAAAAGCTAAAGTGCAATTTTCTTTTGCTTTGAAAAAACTTTGCACTATTTCTTGACCTGAAATAAAAGGAAATCTGCCAAACAAATACCTTTATTAGATAGGTACCTTTAGTCTGTGTTTGTGCCTTACGTTACCTCATGGTCTGTATGAAGTGCGTTAAAAAGCACATAACTAGTCCATAAATGGCAATATTACTTATATTTAAAGCATACTCTATAGTTAATAAATATTTGTCATGTAAATATTTTTTAACGACTTTACTCCCTACCTTGTTTCATTAGGTCTTTAGCATCAACAATGCGATATAACGGCATGATGATACATTTATTTGACGTTGACTATTGACGTCATTATAGAATATCTGATCACATTTTATTTTAAAAAGTGCATGATATTTTATTTAATATATGAACATAGTAGTATTGCGGTATACCTGTCAAAGCAAGTGACAAAGTTTTATGATATTATAAACTGATTTTTTGCCATTTCTACACAAGCATTTAGCATAGTTGCATCCGCAAGATCGTCTTTTTATTCTTTCAATGTTCTAAGGTCATTTTACATGTTTATTTTCAGCTTAGTTTGCATTTCATTTTACTATTTATTGAATTTTTATAAATTTTATATTTTTAATAAATAAGTTGAGTTTTTACTGTTACTGATTTTTAATTGGCACAGTCATTGGTAGGATTTTAAAAGATAAATATATCGCATATTGATTCGTTTGTCTTTACGATTTATTGGCAATTAAATTATTGGTCGAGAGTAATTCGAGTGAATATTGGACTACTCTACTAAGACCACATGCGAGATTGGAACTAGGTTGACCATAGCGAGGAGTTAGACCTTGGAGTTAGACAAAAATGCTACCTTAAGTTTTTCCTTCTCATATAATAGTTGTTAGGAATTCTTATATCACAACTGTAAAATTATAATCTTAAGCTGCGTATTGACTTGCAGCAAAACACTCCAAACAAACTAAAGGCGCGCGCGCTGTAACAAATTTATCTAGTGAGTACCTTGCGCCGAACTTTGGAGTGCGTGGTGCATTTGGTTTGTTCGTAGTGTTCTGTTGCAAATCAATACCAACCTTAAGAATATCCTAAATTTGCGTCAATTTAAACACAGCTAATCTTACTTCAATCAGTGCGGCGCGCGGAAACGGTCAAAGTCAAACGTCGACGTGATCGAACTGCATGCCGCCACCAGCAAAAAATAGTGCGACTTCTTTGACTTTTGGTGCCCACGACTGGGCTAGTAGGGCTAGATTATTATGAAAAATAATAAGATTTAGATTCGTTATGTCTTCTGAACTGTACGTATCCTAGGCACTTTTTCGTTTTTTTTTTGTGGTTCAAAAATGGTTTTAAGTGGTTCATTGTCTCAACAAACTCCGCGGTATGATTACCAATATCATCTACATACCTTATTAACACAGGTTTTTATTGCTGTAGCCATAGTACTTGAAAAAAGTTGTAAAGCCAAAGAACATGACATTTTTTCAAAAGCATTAGGACTAATATGTCTCTCAGAAATTTTCGGCAGAACTCTTGATCCGATATCTGCCAATATCAAGATTTTTTCGGATAACGCTAAATTTAATTGTTTTCGCACCTAATTTAAAAGATCCTGAGACCAAATTATTTCTAATACTTTCGAAAAGATGGGAAACGTCCTATAGTGCAAGAATCTTACTGCGATTAAAATAACAATAAAGATTATCTTTAGTAACCTTTAGCAACCTAAAAGCTGCTCTGTTAGGAGTTCCTTGGTCAAACTAAAGCTTTTGGAATAAAGCCGATCCCATGTAAGGATTTCAAAATATATTCTATTAATAATTTTAAATTATTAAAAATGTATAAGCCGATGGTGATTTATAGTAAAGTGATACTGCTAATTCCTTTTCATTTTAGGAAAATAAGGTACGCCGGTTACCTCTTCTGCATCATTACCAATCTCTTTGCAGGTATAGATAAAAAATGTCTATATGTCTATATTATATTGGTCGCTGGTTCAAGATATTTAAGGAAATAACGGAGATCGAGAGTCAACCGATTTATAATCTTGTTTTTATTATTAGTCTTTACACGAAGAGCAACTAACTTCTATTGTTACTTCTCTTAATACACAAAAATAAATCCCATAAACGTTAAATAATCGTATGATGGTTTCGACGAAGTATAATAAATTATGTTTTTGTTAGTGTCAAAGTAGGCCTATAAGAAATTGTCTTATCAGTCGGTTATTAGCCGGCTTTTAAATTGAAAAACCAAACATTCTCTGTAACGAAGTTAAAAGATTCTGTCTTTATTTTATAGTAATAAGGGTTAGCCCAGGCAGTATTTTATAAGAAAACTTTGATGGTTTTGCCCCGTTAACGTTTAACTTCTAAATTTATAATTTAAATGCCAAAAAGGTGCATTTTAATCTTTACCTGTGAGTCATGAGGGGCTTGTAATGGTAAACATACATAAAGAGACCAACTTTAAGAGGTTTCTAGCCTGATAGTACCATGGAAAGGTTCGATTTCTTATAGGTTATACCTAGTTCTCCGTTGACTATGTTGTAGTCCCTGGCCTTCATTGTTTTCAGCCCTGGTTGCTCTTAGGACCGTAAAGAACCACAAATAACAAAAACTGAGAGGTTTATTATCACAATGCCTGCAGTTTTTCAGTTATTTTCATGATTTTTCCTTTCATGCTGTTGCAATGTTACATGTTTACACTATTTTATTGTTATACACATTAATTGTTGTTACACTATTATGCAAGTTTCAAGGTTTACCCACCACTTGGGAACCACCTTGGGAAGCCCTGTTAAATGAAGGGACATGTCCTGTTTGGCAAAGTATAATATAAATCATGACTCGATTTTCCGCGGTTTTCCTAAAGCCGGTTTTCTTTTACGCATCTGACCAACTGTTGTCCCGCTTTTTTCACCTAGAAATACCTAGTTTTAAGATCTGAAACTAATTTTGTTTACCATATAAGGTCATAGCCTATAAATCCGTATTGTTTTCATGACGGAAAACTCTATTTCCATTAAGTTTTCCCAATCGCATTTTTATCCAACGATTGATTCTGAGGATGTTCGTGAGTCATCGGCATCCAAATTCCTGTCATGAGTATCAAAAGGGTGCAGGTCAACCAAGCTGACACATTCGTCGCAGTAAGGTCGTACCATACCTTTCGAGCGAAGTACCAGTCATTTTTTCGTATTTCAATACCGTTAAACTTACAATATTTACGTTAAACTTTGTCTTGACGTTGATAGTGTGAATTGGGTTAAGTAAAAGCCATCTGTTGACAGTTGACCGGCCGCTTCCAAGCTCGCGTATTAAGATTGCTATCGTATACGTTCCTATCAATATCATTCCGTTCCGTTCCCTTTTCTTTTACTTTGAAACTGTTGTTTGGGCCCATCTTTCTTCGTGTTTTGTAGGGCAGGTAGTAAGCGGGTTATATTGATAAAATAATCGTAAAATTATCTGCGTTACGACATTTTAGTTTCAATTTTTATATGCTTGGAAGACGGTGGTATTTTATTTTTCCGCTGTGAGTTTTTATCTGTAATTTGTTATTAGAATATTGATATTGATTCTGCTCCGGTTTATGTACTTTTAAAATTGTGGTTTGGACACTATCTTTCTTCGTGTTTTATAGGGCAGGCCACAGTCGCGCGAGTAGTTTGACTGTTGCCTGGACACTATCTTCCTTCGTGTTTTGTAGGGCAGGTAGTAAACGGGTGATTAGAACAAATTCTGTTCGCGAAAAGTTATATTCTTGTTTCAAACAGAAAAACACTCATTGTGGATTAATTGTATATTTAATTAATAATTTTTATTGCTGATTTTTTATTCTCTGCACTGTCCGCGGCCGTACCGTTCCGTTTAATTTCTTTTATTGATAAAAACTACTGTTTGGACAGTATCTTTCTTCGTGTTTTGTAGGGCAGGCAGTAGCCGCGGTTATTAATTATTACTTATCTTCTTAATGTTGCGAAAGACAAGTAGTAACAGGGTCCGTGATTTTATATTTACTATGCATATATTTAAAGAGCAGGGGTAAGTATTGACCGATTGATTGAGTTTGCTTCGCTTGATTGGTGTTGAGTTTCTGGCTTTGCTTCACGAATGTCATCCGTAACCTCTTGTACAAAAATACCACAACCCCTTAAATTATACTGTTTTGCGTCATTAATAGAGTGCTGAATTTTCCGGTACATTTTCCTAAATAACTGCCTGTGCTTAATCATAGAAATTGGTAATGGAGAATTGTTAGATTTTAAGGACACATTTGTTCGTTTATTTTTAAGCAACCAAACCTGTTACCGTATTTGCATTAATAAAGATTAATAATAGCAATAAATTTTATTATAACTGGACAGTCTACTTTCAATATCTACAGGGTTTCTCCACTGTTTAAAGGCTTACCCGAGAGGGTAGAGGGGACTCTAAGCTTCTTTAATGACTTAGAGTGGCGCCCGAGGCATTTTGTCAGATTTTCTGTACCTATAACTGTACAAAGAAATAGTGAGGGGAGTTGACGGAAACCCTGCAACGTCAAAAGTTAGAGGATGTACTTACGTCAAGTACGTAACGAACCTCGCTACAAATTTGGCGCCCGAGCAGGAAAAACTGTTTTTTTTTAAGTCACCATTATCTGAAGAACTGTTAATAGCTGTGGGAATGTACTAGAATTTAAGATTTTTGCACATGGTTAAGGGGTAGAGTAATTACTAGTCTTCAATTAGGGATTTTGATTAAGAGGTATTCGCAGCATCATTGCGGAAATGTTTTGGTGTAGGTTTAAGATAGTTTTGGATTTGTTGTCCTGGAGCTGGCGAAGTAGGCCGTCCTTGTGCCTCAACCAGTTGGAAACGTATCGCTGTTGCTTTGCTGATACTGCAACGTTCCTGCTTCCCAGGGTAACTGATACCGCACTTACTAATTTTCCTTGCTGAGACTGCCGTTATTTATCAGAAACCGCTGATATACCCTGTTGTACTTGTGACACAGCCGTTGTAGCTTGTAGCAGCCGTTTGCCTTACATCGTCTGTACCGGATTACTTTTTATTAACCAGTGTAATTGATAACACAGTTTACGTTGTACATTGTACGTATTAGCTTGTAAGATTGTATAATAGTTGTTGTATATAAAATCTTTATCGCCGTTAATAATTATCATAACTGAAACCGCAGTTATCACAGTATCTGATACATCCTATTGTACTTGTGACACCGCCGTTGTGTTTGGTTACATCCTGTATACACACCCAGGCCAGCTGTCACACTCGTTATAACCAGTTAAAACCGTAGCCACAATATGGAAACCGATCGAGCGTTGTTTGACATTGAAATTGATAATAGCCTACTGATGGGAGAACTACAAACCGTTACTATGAATCCCGTTCCTGTTGCCATCAGTTGTCAGCCACCACTGTCAATTATGACGGAGCAAGCTTTGTTAATAGTGGCACTGGCTTAAGCGTCAACTTTCCAATCACCTGGGTTTATTATTTGAAGAAATCCGATAAGGATAGACAAGTAGAAATGTTTGGACTGTCCACCAAGGAAACATGACGAGGAAGCGACAAAGATTAGCAACGTCTTTTAAAGAAAGCCGCCGATCACCAAATCCTCTGCCCAAAATCACTAGCATTACATCCGATACCGCCATCACCGCTTGTACCGTCATCACTATTCCTTGGACTGAAAACTCAGTCGCCGCCCACTCCGCTGCTCCTACCGTTAAATTTACCGATACTGCCAGCATTATCCTTTTACCCTGTATGTCTGTTAACACATTTCCAATCTGTCAATACCGTCCCAATACGTTTGTTTACCACCCTATGTACATACGAGCACTGGCTCGTATCCTGTTTCCGTAAAGACCGTATCACAACAAACAAGACAGTATAGTATTCCTGTTACCGCCAATTATACTGAGTTACTCGTTGAACCTATACAACTGACCTGGTATAGTCAAGCCGTTTTTCTAGTAACCATGTACAGTACTTCCGCAACCGAAAATCCTGTTATATCACACCCAATAGGGACCGTACCATCTACCGCATTTATAACCCCACCTCAGATGGTCCCAGTTGATATGCCGCAGTCTATCTGTCACCATTTAGCGTTTCGCCGAATATGTTGAATTGGAGTTTTGATAACTCTAGCGCTCCTGTGTCGTTTATTGAAAGCCTAGAAGAATTATCTTCGTCCTGTGGTCTTAATGCCAAGACATAATATTAAACCAGATTGCTCAACTCCTTAAGGGAGAAACCGAATACTGGTGTAGAAATAATAGAAAGCATTGGCAGAATTAGAGCCACTTTCTTCAAGATTTCCGCACTTATTATTTTCCTGTAAACCATTTAGCCGATTTAGAAGCCGGAATTGCTCGCCGTATACAAAAACAGGGTGAACCCGTCTGTTAATATTTTACCAAGAGGCAAACTCCACTCCGCCGCCATGGAGGGTATGATGTAACACAAGAACTGAAGTGGTTATATCGTATATAGATGAATATCGCCAGCATGTCCGTCCATCTGATTTTCACGACCTTGTGTCTTGTACAAGGGTCATTAAGGAATTCGAAGTTCTTCGTGCCGAACTGCATCCGCTTAAAATTGAATCTCGACAAATGTCAATTAAGATATATCTTTTTAAGATAGTTAGGATATTTAGTCACACCGGAAGAGATTTCCACCGATCCTGACAAAGTTGAATCAATACTCAAGATTCCACCGCCCTCCATATAAAATCCCTGAGATAATTTTTGGGCGTAGGAAGTTGGTACCATCGATTCGTCCCTGGATTCTCCCAGATTGCCGAACCTCTCAACTGCCTATTACGAAGAGGTCAACAATTTGAGTGGACCGCGGAACAATAAGATGCTTTCGAGCATGTCAAGAAGTGCCTAACTGAATCACAAGTTTTAAGTTGTGCAAATTTTTCACGTCATTTCGTCTTACAAACTGACGCCAGTAATCTTGGATTAAGAGCCGCTTTGATTTAACACTATGCCGATGGTGACCATGTCATTGCTTATGCAAGCCGTTCCCTGACCGCCTCCGAAAAGAAAATGACCGTTACCGAGAAAGAATGCACTGCAATTGTTTGGAGAATAGAAAAATTAAGGCCGTACTTAGAATTATATAAATTCAGCGTTGAGACCGATCATCAAAGTTTGAAATGGTTATCCTCCATTGACAGTCCATTTGGATGATTATCAAGATGGCAGATGTATTTGCAGCAATTTCTGTTTGAGGTCTGATACTGAAAAGGTGTTTTAAATCGGATTGCCGATGCGTTGTCCCGAGGGCCATTTGTAAAGATAGGTTCAAAATATTTAAATATAACGCCCTTTATTATTAATGCCTATATATATTTCTAAAGCAACGTGTCAACGTCAGCTTAGCGAGTTTTGTAGTCTCTACTATTTGGTTGAACAAACAGTCGTTGCTAATCATCAGAAGCTATGACAAGCGTGTTTTATTTTCGTCGGTCTTCCTATTCCACTATTTATTTTAACACCATTCACGGGCAGAGTGTACCACCGAGCAGAGAATACTGTTTTGCTCTAGATGTGGCAAGCTGAACGTTCAGTCTAAAGACTGTGTCTGTCACCGAATACCGTCAGTCACGAGAAACCGTATCGCTAGTTCCCCAGGCTACGTCCAGACGCTACTCGTGTATGCGACCCGCAGATACCGCTTCCCCAAAGACCTATTCAATTGGCATTCAATGCGATAGAAACCATACCGACACCGCCAACGTGGGTACCCAGGCGTGTATACTCGTTTTCCAACTCGTTTCCAAGTGTGGGTGTTCCGCAATTTCCCTCCAACCCTAAGGGACCGTTGCCGATATATTCCTCTGCCGTTTCTGAAGGGAATTTTGTTTTTTTTTTAAGTATATTTAGTGCAATTTTTTTCTTTCTAGAAATGACAATGATCGCTTCATTGCATTTTTTGAAGTAGGGGGTCAACTAAAGGAAGTAAATCTTCAACTGTTTACGGACCTATTTGCTTATTAACATTTTTGCAATTATTAAAGAATCTGAACCAGAAACTTACAGTTCTTTGTAAAAAAGAAAAACTAGAATATCTTTTCCAATTAATAATATTTTGTGAACCAGTTTGAACTAAACTCACTCTTTTTTCCTCATGTAATATGTGAATGAAAAGTTTTGCATTTGCTTAATAACTAACAATTCCTTATTTTCGCGAAAAAATGATAGCCCATTCCACCATTTTTCACACAAGCTGTATTGTACCCTTAATTTTACAAAAGCAAATCTCTTGAATCAGCTCCACGTGATATATAAACTGCTGGATTGTCCTTAGACTTAATGTGTCTCCATTTATAGTTAATGGTTTGTTCCTGGATCTCAGAAACATGATTAGCGACGAATGTAGTCCAACGTGAAGGAGTATCCTTTAACCAACACAAAGCAATATTTGAGTCGGTCCATAAAATGATGCTTTTTGACTCCATCTCGAAAATTTCTAAGACTGTTAAGTAGTCTTGATAAGAGTAAAGTCCCGCATAGTTCTAGTCGTATCAAATTACAACTTATCTTCTTATCTTTAGATATGCCCTTAATATAAATGTAAGCACCATAAGCTGCAGTACAAGAATCGCAAACCTGTGAATTTCTACATTTGTTAATGTCCCGGAACCCGAGAATAAATAACGAGGAATTTGTAATTTGACTAAATCTGGAAGAGTATCAGAAAGACCATTTTTCCAACAAATAAGCAGAAATCGTCTCAATCTATATTTTGCTTATCCAGATTTGTTGCATTAAAATTTTTGCCAACAACACTACTGGTTTCAGCGCTAACAGATCAAACATTTGCGCAATTTGTGATAAAACTATTCTTTTAGTATATTTCATGTTGTTTATCTCAACGGGAGCTAAAATTTTAAAAGAGTCTTTGGAAGGAGATTATGATAATCCTAAAATTTGATTCGATATACTCTCATTTTGAAATTCTATTTCGTTTTTAAACTCACTTAATTCTGTAAGTAGTAGTGATGAGTCATTAGATGAAAATTTATGTAAATAAAATCCCGCAGATCCTAACAGTTCTGTAAGTTGAGTCAACAACTCATTGGCTTCTTCTCTTGAATTAGCTCCTTTCAAAATATCATCTACGTAGCACTGTTGCAAAAGAGCCTTGGATGCTAATGGAAACTCTATGGCCTTATCAGTAGCCAACTAACTCAAACAACGAGTAGCCAGATATGGAGCACAGTTGGTGCCATAAGTAAAGGTTTGAAGTTCAATAAATTTAAAATTATCATTTTGATCGTCTCTCCAAATATAATTTTGCAAAAAGCATTGCTGAGGATTAATCCTGACCATTCTGTAATTTTTTTTGTATCAGCTATTATTACATAGCTGAAAGTTCTAAATCTACACAAAACATCAAATATCTCTGATTGAGTTGTAAATCCTTTAAGCATTATTTCATTCAATAAAATCCCTGTCGATGTCTTTGCCGAAGCATCAAAAATAACCCTGGTTGTTCTGTTGATACATTTGATTCCCGTATTACGCAATGATAAGTTTCTTTGTACCCCATTTTCATCTAAATTTAGTTTAAAATCATATTCTACATAACGTGCATGTACCAATAAAATATGCACATAATAAATTTCTTATATTCCTAAAAGATCTCTGGATACTTTAAAAAGTTCTGTTCAAGAAAATAAAATCTTTTAATTGAAATGATGTCAATTAAATTCATCGCTTCTTGTAATAGTGCATTCTTTAAATACATAAGCCTTTGGACATTGGTCAACCGAATATTATCATGTATTAATGCAGTGAAAAGATCATAAAAAGATTTCCAATCTTCATATTTGCCAGAAAATGTAAGTGCATTTATATTCAGCAACCTTACTCTATTCTTAGAATCACTCCCCAATGTAAAAGTGGACCCGACTTCTATTTTGAATGATTGTTTTAATTTTAGCCCAAGCTCTAAAATATTGTGTCTTTATAATTTCCCTATCCATGACTCTATCAGACCTCATTTTCAATTAATGATTGAATATTATCATATGACTCAAAAGCCTTTTGTAAATGCAATTCCCTAATAACAAATTCATGAATATTATTATCTACATTATTATCATTATTATTAACATAGTTTTTAATCTTAGTGATGCTACTCTTTAGCTTTCTTTGTTCCTTTTTGTTTTCTTCCATACTTAATTTTTAATACACCAAAGAAACTAATAAATTTAACAACTAAAATCTATCTCAACTAAACTTTAAATCACGTAATAATCTTTTAAACAGTACCAATATACCTATGTAGTAGTAAATCTTACTCCCAGACCTAATCTTTATTTAATTAAAATAACGCTTTATACCTTAGAAATTATTCTAAATTTAAAGTGTTATTCTAAACAACCCTATGTATGTAACTAGCTATAAATTCAGCTTTACGTTTAACCATAAACAATTAAAACCCTTTGTATTTATTAAATCATCCTTTTTCAAAAACTAATTAGATCCACCCTGTAAGATTACATCAAATTTATAGAGAAAATTGAATAAAAAATTTAACATTTTTCTTGTAAGTCTTATATTTTCTTTCAATTCACTACACTTGCAATAATTCTTTAATTGCAAGTGTAGTGTAGTGAACTCCCAAATGGAAAGGCTCCAATGGAAAATATACTTCTCTTTTCCCGATGTTCTCAGGAAACCAGAAACATCTAGAAAGCTTTATTAGAGCTATAGATGAATTTTACGATTTGTATTACATTACCGCGACTTCTGATGATCAAAGAAAAGTTGTTTTAGCTGCGATTAGGTCAAAGTTAGTTGATAGTGCACAAAGTTTCTTACTGTCACGCCCAGATTTAAATGACTGGCCTTCAATCAAAACAGAATTAAGAAAAAATTTTGGTGATCCCGTGACATATTTGATTTTATTACAGCAATTACAATATATTAAAAGAAATAAAGGTGAAATGATTTTAGAGTTTGTTAAAAGATTAAAATGTTTTATGCAAAGAATTATCTGCAAAATAAATGCCGAAGTTGAACATGAAGCTTCAAAATTATTACTTTTAAGTCAAGCCGAAACGACATCAGTTTTAATTCTTACAGCAAACTCACCACAAACACTAAAAACGATGTTAATGCTTAAACAACCTCAAACTTTAAATGATGCTTATGCTCATGTTGTAAATTTTAATATTATAGAGTCACAAATAAGCTTTACTAACCATTATTCTAACCTCCCAAATCCGAATTACAATCCCACTCATAGAAATACAAATGCAGGCCCACATAACAACATTTCAGCGTAAATTATCAAGCCCGTTCATTCAGAATGGTACTCGATTTTCGCCGACTCAACGACGTCACCTGCGAAGAAAAATACCCTCTTCCCAGAATCGAAGAAATCCTTGATACCCTAGGAAAATGCGCTTACTTTTCCACTATAGATTTAGCTCAGGGGTTTTATCAAATTGGAATGGACCCTTCTTCCATTGAAAAAACTGCCTTCACGGTAAACAACGGCCATTATGAATATTTACGCATGCCATTCGGTCTTAAAAATGCGCCAGTCACATTTCAAAGAATGATGGATAAAGTTCTACATGACTATCTTTACAAATTCTGCTTTGTTTACATGGATGACATCGTAATATTGTCAAAATCCTTAACTCAACATATCGACCACATTCGAAAGATTTTTAAGAGACTCTGAGAGAGAAGTTAACTTAAAAATACAGCTTGATAAATCCCAGTTTTTGTCAAAAGAAGTCTCCTTTTTAGGTCACATAATCACTGCCGAGGGAATAAAACCCAATCCATCAAAAATTGAAGCAATTCAAAAATATCCCATGCCAAAAACTCAAAAAGAAATTAAATCGCTTAGACGCTTCAAATATCGCCATTGGTAGCGTTTTATCTCAAAACGACCACCCAATTGTATTTTTTTCTCGTACATTGAACTCCGCAGAGCGCAATTACTCCACCATAGAACGCGAACTCCTCGCTATTGTGAATTCAGTAAAACATTTTCGCTGCTATTTATACGGAGTAAAATTCACCATTGAAACAGACCATAACCCCCTTGTTTGGCTTTCTAAAATAAAAGAGCCAAATGGCCGCCTTATCCGCTGGAGACTTCAACTTGAGGAGTACAACTTCGAAATTAAGTACAAAAAAGGCAATGAAAATGTAGTTGCCGATGCCTTATCCCGGATTGAACTTAACACCCATGAGATAACCGACAAGGACAATGACATACGGTCCAACGCCCCTAATGCTGACGAGACAGTTGCAAACTTAGCAGATTTCCATCTAGCAGATTTTGTCCTTGAAGAAAGATATAATGACCTCATTGAAAAGCAAATAATTAGTCCTAATAACAATTTTCCGCCCAAATCCCCAACCCCTGCTATTGCAGAGGAAATTGATAATGATTATGATATCACCGTCCATTCAAACAACGATACTCACGGAAAATTCCTACCAATATCAGAGCTACCTCTAAATTATGCCAGCAATCGTGTCGTAATAAACTATGGAGATACCTTCAAACACACTTACTAGACCGTTCAACAAGAGACACCACTACATATTAATTGAAAAGCAAAATAGACAAGAGCATATCCTAAAAGTTTTTAAAGAAATTATTAAACCAGACGTGACGACAACAATTTTTATAGCTAACGAAGAACTAAGAGTAGAGCTTCAACGACTTGTCTCTATAACCCTTAACCCATCAGCAAAACTAATTCTGTCAAACACTTACTTAACAGACGTCATAAATCCAGAACAACAACAGGAAATAGTTTCAAACTACCACAGAAAAAATCACAATGGCATCAACGAAACCTATAATAACTTAAAACAAAAATATTACTGGCCAAAATTAAGGGACTGTATTACCAACTACATAAATAAGTGTAAGATTTGTCTCCAAAATAAATATGAGCGGCATCCCTACAGAATTGCTTATGAAGGACCACTCCTTGCTGAAAAACCCTTCAAAACAATCCACTTGGATATTTTTCAGTTTTCAAACTGCCAATTTCTTACCATCATTGATTCATTTTCCAAATATGCACAGGCCTATTATATAACTGATAAAAATGCAGTCACAATTCTCAGCAAATTAAGACACTATTTTTCACATCATAACACTCCACAAAAAATAGTAGCAGACCGCGGCAAGAAATTTCAAAATAACATCTTTGGAGAATTCTGTCAACTCTTCGGTATTGAAACCCACTACACAACACCCTCAAATTCTTCTTCCAATAGCCCCGTTGAAAGATTACGTTCAACTCTCTTAGAAAAACTTAGAATACTAAAAATGAAAAATCCAGACAAAACTCCCCAAAACATTATGATTTCAGCTATACTAATCTACAACCAAAGTATACATTACACAACTGGCTATTCTCCCTTTTCAATTCTATATGGCCCCTACATAAATGAACCAAGCTTTAATAATGATTTAACACTTTTTGAGCAGTACAACGAAAAACGCAAAAAAGAATTATTGCCCTTTTACGAACATATTTATAAACACGCACATGACAAACAAAAGCACAAACAAAAACCTTGACAATGACGATTTGCAAACTATTACGGAGAATGTAGAAATTTTGAAGCATAATCAACTTAACGCCATGCAAAAAATCAATGACCTGAGTTCATTTGCAGGAAACGTCATGAATAAATTCCAAGAAAATATAAGAACTATCAATGAAAATTCAAAAACAATACAAAGCGAACTATCAAAAATTAATAATGAAATAAATCTAATATTGTCCATTCAATATCAATATAACCAAATAACATCGTTAAATAATTTTTTAGAAAAATTGTCAAGAATTTTTTCTTTTGCACATTTGAAAACACTTGATTTAGAGATTTTAACGGTAAATGAAATAAAGGAAATCTGGGAATTTTTAAGTTTACACTATCATGAAAATGCCCTATGGTCCATTGAACATCTCTCGGAATTAACACTTATTTGTAAAACTGGATTATTAATATTCGACGAAATGGCAATTTTAGCAATTAAAATCCCAATTTTTGAGAAAAATGCATGTAATCTAAATTTTGTATACCCGATCCCAAATAATCAATCAAAAATGTTATTTAGTCCTAGTAAATATTATTGTAATGACCTTTGGTACCAAAACTGTATAGAGATTAATTCAAAATGGTTATGTTCAAATCCTCTTATTAATAACTGTAAATTACCAGAAAACTGTCAATATGTGACTGTTCTCAATAACTATCAAGTACATATGATAACGTACAAAAAGTCCTTACTGTTCTGTGCCAAGAAGGAAGACATTGTTTACGAAAACTGTTTCCAGTTCCAAAAACTAAAGATAGTAAATAAAAATATAGGTTGCTCTCTTATACAAAGTCAGTGCGATGTAATTATTAACCATCACAAATATGCCTTGGCTATAAATATCGTATCTATAAAACAACTTCCAGATGCCACTAGGTTGCAACCATCAAATTTTTCTATTCATTTGCAATTGAAGCATTTGAAAAACCCTGCAAAAATCCAAGATGATCTTTTAGAACCTGTTAATTTTGATGAAATTATCTCGCAAAAAGAGACTCACTATATTATAGTTTTAGTTGTATGTATCATATTAGTATCTAGTATATGTATAGCACTATACCAGTGGAAGAAATACAGCTCCCTGAAGGCCATTCCAGTGAAGACTCTTCGGCAGATCATCAACGAGGACGTTGAAAAATCTGAGTGAGGGTGGAGGAGTCATATCCCTAGAATAGTCATTATAGCTGACTATGTAAATTGTCTCTATATATACGATCGTCGTTAGGTTAAGTTTAGCATTAGTTCCGTGTCAAAGCTCGCTGTTCGGGATTATTGTTCACCATACGTTTGTACTCCTAGTTAACCTTATTTTAATAAATGTTTTTTTAAAAGAAGCTCCGTCGATCTTGTTATTTAACTACCTAATGAACAAGTTCTTTTTAACCCTTATAAGTATAGATATTGTCTAGGTAGGTAAATATGAAGGTATAAGTATTATAGGTACCTAAATTGTGCAATCTTAAATGCAAACAGGTATATAGTGTAGATATATTCTAAAAACTTAATTTATTTTTCAGTATTGTTGGGCATTTCTTGTAAGAATGTCAAAGTTTAGCCCCGTAGTGTGTAAAGGTGTTTTAGATTTTAAAGCAAGGACTATAGTACTAAACGTACATGATGCACTTGTGCATCAAATACCTCTAAGTACTGTTAGAAATCTGGTTTCTACATGTGCCAATATGACAGGCATAAGTAAAGCAACAATTTACAGACTTCTTAGTGATAGAAAAAGTGAAAACCGTGAGAACTTGCCTAAGAAGAGTGTAAAGACTGTGTGTAACTGCCGGTAAAAAGCCGATAGCAGTTGATGAGACAGCAAAGCATATCATCAGGAGGACAGTATATTCATTTTATTTTAAGAATGAAATCCCAACTATCGACAAAATTTTGACACTTATAAAAGAAGAGGAAAATGTACCAGAAATGGGAAGAAAAAAATTATGGAAAATTTTACACGAATTACATTTCGTGTAAAATTGTCTTGGCAAAAGCAAAATAGAAAATCTATTTTAATAGATAAAGAAGAAATAGTCTGTTGGAGAAGAAAGTATTTAAGGCAAATTAAGGAGTATCGAAAGGAAGCAAGAAACATTTATTATTTGGATGAAACCTGGCTTAGCGAAGGACACACCGTGAGCAAGTGCTGGCAGGAAAAAAATGTTGGAAGCTCCCGTCAGGCTTTTTTAAAAGGTTTATCGATTGGCTTGAAGTCTCCTTCTGGTAAGGGCCACAGATTAATAATTACACATATTGGGGGCTATAAGGATTTTTAAATGGCGGTCTGTTTGAATTCGACTCGAAGTCAACTAAGGATTACCACGAAGAAATGAACGGATGTTTTTGAAGATTATTTTTCCGAATTGATCAAGTCAATTCCCGAAAATTCAATTATTGTTATGGACAATGCCAGCTACCATTCAAGATTAATAGAATAATTCCCATTATCCTGCTGGCGAAAAGGGGAAATAAAAAACTGGCTTACCGAAAAAGAAATACCTTTTGGAGATGACGCGGTAAAAGCAGAGCTTCTGACAATAGTTACAGAAAATAAATCAAAATATAAAAGACACGTTGTTGACGAAATGGCAAAACAACACAATATAACTGTACTTCGTTTGCCACCTTACCATTGTGAATTAAATCCTGTAGAGTTAATTTGGCCTCAAGTAAAAGGATTTGTGGCTATAAATAATAAAACCTTTAAATTGAAAGATGTGAGAGAACTTCTGAAAGCAGCAGTGGATAACGTTACCCAAGAAAACTGGAGCAATGCTGTGAATCATGCTATAAAAGAAGAAGAAAAGATGTGGACCCTCGATAATCTTCTAGAAGAAACTGTCGAACCCTTAGTTATAACAGTGAGAATGTCTGATTCGGATGAAAGCGATGAGAGTAATGAAATGTGTGATTTATAAATTGATTTTTTTTGTATATTTCGTAAATATTTTTATTGTAATATATGTAAATATGGTTAATAAATTAAAAGATCCTTATATTTATGTACAACTGCCTCTCAAAGGTACCTTTCTTATAAATGACAAGATATGTTTGGAGAGTTGCATTTTTTATTGGTTGGTATTAAAAAAATGAAATTTTACAACAATTTTTTAAACATTTAAAAAACAATCAAATTGCGGTATTAATCAAATTTTTATATTTCATTTTATTTGCCATAGTTTTATAATGAGGCTTTTCCGCTTTTAAGAAATGTTTCACACTTCTTTGTTAAGTAAACATACTTCTTTGTTATCTCCACTTTCTCGCCCTCATATTTAAAATCTTGATTAGATCGATGGTCATAATTCTGAATCTGGTTTTATTTAAATTTACAGTAAGCCCGTTTTGACGTGTGCAATCTTCGAGAGGCAGTTATTTCCGTTTCGTATCGATTTCAGAGCCAGACAGAAGAACTACATCATCGCACTACAGTAAAGTAAGGATGTCAGAAATACTGTCAATATCAATACCATTAAGTTCCCGACCTCGAAAAAGTAGTTCAAAATCAATTAAAAATAGTGAAAATAAAAAGGGGCTTAAAGATTCTCCCTGTAGAACTCCTCCCGACACCGGAAACTCCCTGGTACATTCGTTGCTACTTTTTACTCTAAGACTGGCACTATGGTATGGCGACTTTGTAATAGAAATAATTGATGCTGACAACCCAAAAGTCTTACCACAAAAGGTCGTGTGAAAGTCAGTTAAAGGCTCTTTTAAAATCAATAAAAAGTGCATAAACCTTTCGACCTCTAAGACCTGGATGCAATTGAGCAGAAATCATTAGTGTAAAAATGTTGTCTGCGCATCCGTGGACTTTTGAAAGCCATTTTGACAACTCAGGTGTTACAAGATTAATTACGCTTTAGACGGGATCTGGAGAATCCTAACTTTTATTCATTTGGTTAAAATATTTAAAAATGACTTTATTCTAAATTTTTCTTTCGAAACTTTATAAGTACGAGACTGCTGACTGAGACACCCACCATAATTACAATTGCCTTCGACTCTTAATGGAATTCGCCAATATTTTTCATTGAACCACTATCAATATTATCACCATTTTAATTTTTTGTTATACAATATGCTGTGCATGGAGAAGATTTCACGGCAATTGAATTGGTCAACCGGTTTACTAAAGCAGACGCCAGTGGCGCCGCGTGTCGAATTATTACGATTTGGCCCGTATTTGTACTTTCTACCAGGCAGTCTATGGTTTGTTTATTAGTGATCTACGTATGGGCTTTGATTGGACCCATAGCGGCTAAACCCATAAAGTAACGAGCAAAGTTCCTCAATCTCCGGTCTTGCGCCCAGACGTCTTTTGGACTACTATTTAAGCAGTTCCGCGACGCATCTGGGGGTCTTTCCAGCTCCTGCGCCTGTCAAAGGTGAACCGTGCTGTCCGCTGTGACGGAGAGAGATTAATGGTGTAGTGAAATAAATCTAGTATCATCTCTCTCCGCCAGCACATTTTTATCTAAATTAGTACTAAAAACTAAAATTCATTAGTGTTTCTGCATTTTCCAGTAAATATTTTTTTAAGCAGGATGGTCTTTAGTGGTTTGATGCCTCTCGAAACTCTGTAAGTAGTTTTCACCGTTGGTGACATTTTATTTGGTGTTCCGTGTTTCCATTGAGAAATCTCTCTTAGGGCTTCTTGAATATGAGAACGTAAACCGCCAGTCATATTATTTATACCATCTATATTATTTTTATACCAATTATTGTACCAACTATATTATTTATTGTTATGGTATAAATAATCTTCCGGCAAGACTAACCGGTTTACAGGGACCATTTCTAGGGAGTTGAGTTTGTTCGACAGTCTTGATTTAAAAGTTCTAAACAACAAGAACAACTCCCTATCTGATACCCGATCTGATAGGTTCCAGAAGCCCTGTTAAATTTAAATGATGAAAAAAAGAACCTATCAGGTCGGCTTCGTGGGTTCTCTGTATGGTCAGTTGTCTCAGTCACACTCCCTCACTCAGTAGTAAAACACCTTAATTTAATTTAAATAGGGTGTTTATTAAAGTTAATATCTACAAAATCTACCTGGTAAGTAAATACAAGTAAATATACATAATAGTCGTAAAAATGTAAACAAAAATAAATAAAAGATATATTTTTATATATATATATATATATATATATATATAATCGGTTGTAATCGGGATATATAAATATATATATATATATATATATATATATATATATATATATATATATATATATATCCCGATTACAAGCTGAGATCTATTTTTGTTATACGATCAACAACCCGAGATCCGATTTTCAAATTTTCAAGATGAGATCCGTTTTCGGATCTCGCCTTGTAACACGTGTATATAGGTCGCATTTAAATGCTAAAGGTCTAAAACGACTTTTTTCAAAAAATTGTCCGGATCTCGTTTGGCACGATTATGTATATTATATACTAGCATGTGTTCCGTCCTAAATCTCTAGGTGGCGCTCGAGCCGCCTTCCTCTGTATGCTGTACGAGAGATAAGACGAACTGACTGTACGGAGAGAGAAGACGAGATCCGTCAATCGCGGCAACGTTGATGAATTATTTTTTAACTGCAGGCGCGGATTTTTATGGGGCATTAGAAAATGAGCTTTGTCTTGAACTTGATGATTTGCAATATATAGGGACATAAATTATTATTTTTAGTTGCCAGCGTTTTCTAAAGTATATTACGATTAAGATGAGATCCATCAGACCAGCATGACTAATGTCTTTAAGCAGGCGATAAAAGTATAAATAGAGGAAATACACTTTGATTCTCTAGAACTAGAACTTCTTTGCATAACGTCAAAAAAATTAACTGTTAAAACATTTTTAACTTATACGCTGTAGCTTTTATTAGAATCCGCCAACAAATAACTGCAGAGAAAGAAATTAACAAAATTTGAAATGTCAAATTGTATGTAGACTGACCCAAATTTAATATTTTTAGCTTATTCATAGCGCTCTTTTCCAAAATTAAAAATTAAAAAATTAAACTTTATACAATATTTAGTTCAACTGATGTTCAATTTTTTGTCAATTCAATGCATTTTCGATCGACAAGTCTAATTTCTTGTTGAATTCTTGGCTTTAATTATAGTCATCAATATTATTTGGTCTATTCACATCAAGTTGGGATTTCAAATATCCCTATTAAAAAAATATAATGGGGTTACATCGGGTGGCTACCATTTGTTAGAAAAAGTTGCATCCAGAAATTCTCGAACAGCAATGGCAAAGTGAGGAGGTGCCCCATCTTGTTGAAACCATATCTCGCTCGTTACTAGGTATGTCAGCCTCTTGTGGATCAAGGAATAAAACAACTAAAGCAGGGATAAGTCCAAACTATAGAAAGTCTCAGTAGCGCTTTCCGTTGTATTGTATCTCCGAAAAAAAAGGGTGCAAAGATTTGATATTTCACAACACTTGCCCACATATCAAATTTATGAGGGCACTGTATGTGATATTGTTGGGTCAAATGAGGACTTTCAGTTGCCAAATATCTGCAAGTTTCCCTGTTAACGTGAGTTGGGTTAACGTGTTAACTTGAGACCCCTGTAACTAAAATTTTCATTGCAAAGAACGTATTGAATCAAATGGACAACAAATTAAATATTACAATACAAAGCGTTTATTTGTCAAAAGAAAAAAAAAGAATACGCTTTATGAAAAAAGAAGGCAGCATGACAAAAAGGACGGTTCATCGATTATAAAAAAAAAACGCTTCACATGCTCCTTATATTAAGGAAAACATATGTAAACTATCCTATACATAACAAACAAAACAGCTAAATATTTCTAAATAATCATTAGTATTTAGTCTATGAAAGAATTTAAAACGAGCAGTAGTCGCAATAAATCTAGAATTAATTTTAATTTTTGAATGACTTATGTTTCTTTAGATATATGGTATGCTATACAAAAAGTATTCAAAATATATCATAGAATTGTAAAATATCATGATATTCCATTTAGAAAAATGAAGGGTGACGCCTTAGTTTCTACTTGGCACCTTGTATAAAATATCATTTCTTTCTTTAAAATTTTTATTTAAAAAATGCCCAAGTGACAATACTAATCGATGTATCCAAATAAAAAAAGAATATCTTAATATAAAATTAATCTGTTCCTCTCATCGTAAATGCACTATATAACCAATCATTTTAATTACCTGTATCTCTGTAAATATTTTTATATATATTTAAATAAGTATTAATTATTTAAGAGTTTCAACTGGATTGTTAATTTAAAATATTTACAATACACTTAACTCAGACTTAGAGAATCGAAACAATAACTATCCTGTGATGAGGAAACTAGAACACACAACGAAGTTTGAATAATCTTGATGTCTAAATATTTGAATAGAGAACCTGTAAGTCAGTAGCAATGCAATTAATATGAATATCTTTCTTGTATTTTGTAATTTAATTAAAACTAACAACCTCCATTTTGCTCGGCCAGCAGAAGGTATTCTTTCAAAGCACACATAGTATAAATCTATTGAAAATAAGTAGACTGAAGTTTTGAAATAAAAAATTGATTTAAAAAGCTCTTAAAAAAATAATCAAAATACAAACATTTGAAAGGAATCAATCATATTTAAATGTTTTCACAATAAAACTCATTCAGATTATTGTAAACACTTCCAAGGAGAAAATTACAGACCTTCTTCCGAAATAGCTTAAAGAAAAGAGAAAAGCGCTGTTCAATGTGTTCCAGTAAACGATTACAGATTTTAATTTTATACATGATTGATTTGTTAATCAACGTAGAATGGGGCATTTGCAATACTAAATTAGCAGCAATATACAAAATCTTCTCCTTAAAACTAACACACTTTTGAAAAGCCAAGAAGAGAGTGCTGACTACACAAACGTCACAAACCCCAAAACCTTATGCCATATAATAATCTCGACGGGACTGAAAATACACCTAAGTCGATAATCTCAAATTGCATTCTGTGACGTTATCAAAATCGTGACAAAATACTTCTTCAATTGACTTAAATGCTGAATAACGCCTATTAGTTACTAACGCCTATTATTATAATGTTATGAATTAATCAGAAAAGTACATATTTTCTCGAAGACGGTGGGATAATAAAAGACCAACTTCAATTATAATTCGATAATTCGAAAACGTGTAAAAAAGTATTGTTAGAGTAGAATATTGATCGCCCTGAATCCCGGCTATTACTTAAAATGCAAACATTTCAAACGATTGTGACAATTCCTTTTTTTCTATTACTTTAAAATTAATAGGTATTTTTATAATTTACACACATAATTATCAAAACATTTAATAACTAATATCAGCAATAATTAAAATATTTAAACTTCCAGTACGTAATTTCCAATATATAACATTTTTAAAACAAGAGTACTCATGATTCGATATCTTTTATTCTGATTGACCAATTTTTTTTGTGAGAAAAATATTATTTTTAAAGTATAATTTTGAAAAAAAATCATCTAAAATCTTGCAAATCACTTATTATTAGAAGAAAATTCTAAAGAAGTCAATTTACGAGTAATAAATACAATGAAAAATCAAGCTACGTCAATAAATGAGTCGCCATATAAATTTACTTCATATAGGCCAATATAGCCATAAGGCATATAGGCCATATAGGCATAAGCCAATAATATTCCTTATTTTCACGGTAATCCTTAATTATCATAAAGAATTATACCTAATATTCTATGAAAGAAATGAACCAATAACCAAAATATCACAGATTTACGAGATTAATATATTTAACTAATTAAAAAAAAAAAGAAATTAGTAGTTTGTTTAGTTTGCCTTCATTAAGAAAAAAAAATCATCAATCCGAACACATAGACTTTTATGGGATCCGACCTCTTCCCTTAATATTGTGGCACACCTATCTAATACATATAGCCGTAATGAAATATAAAATATTAGCGGAAGATTTTTAAAATATAGTCCTATTTTCTGTTTAAATTACTTAATTATCGTCAGCTACATTATCGTCACAGTATAGACCTCTTTGATTACTTCTTAGTTTTTCGTTGTTACTCTAGGTTCTTCCATAGTTTCCATTTGTATTAATACAGAAATAGTTTATAGGTAAACAGAAAAGATTAACAAAACCTAATTTTGTTTTACAAAATGGCAATATTTGAACTGGCAACATCGTTGGATCTCGCGTTATGCGGTGACTTTAATGATATACAAGGTCAGATCTCGAGTTTCACCATATATTTAGTGGATCTCGGGTTGATATATATACATGGTATATATAAAGGGGTTGAAAAAATCTACCCCTCTCATGATCCCATTAATTGAACCACTTTGTTAAATATATTAACAAATTATTGCTTCCATATATTAAGGGCTTCAGGTGGATCTCAGGTAATCCACGATATGATCCGATCTCGACTTGATAGAAAGAAGTGTATATATATATATATATAAGTTTATATATTTATATATATATATATATATATATATATATATATATATATATATAAATATATACCCAAAGGTACCTTAATTCGTCAGTGATCACTTCGGAAGCATTACATAATAAGGCGTAACATTGAAGTGTTTTAATTTACATAATTATAAGATAAATATACTTTTTAAAGATAAAAATGAGAAGATGATAATAAATAATAATAAATTCATGTTAAATTATACAGAGAAATCAAAAGAATATGGTTAAGATTAAAAGAATGTGCTTACGGGTCAAGTCCCATGGTGTTCTTCTTTCGGGGGCGAGAGCCGCGATGAGCTATTTTTCACCACATAGGGTTTAAGGCAAGATGTGGGTTGACGGGGCTAAGGGCGGCGAAATTATTTGCTCTTAGGCTTCAGGGCGAAATCCTTATCACTGCTGGGTCATGACTGGCAGTTTATGTACTCATATTCAAGGAGCCCTAAGATAGATTTCTCAATGGAAACATGGAACATCAAATAAAATGTCACCAACGGTGAAAACTACATACAGAGTTTCGAGAGGCATCAAACCACTAAAGACCATCCTGCTTAAAAAAATATTTACTTGAAAATTGCAGAAACACTAATGAATTTTAGTTTTTAGTATTAATTTAGATTAACATGTGCTGGCGGAGAGAGATGATACTAGATTTATTTCACTATACCATTAATCTCTCTCCGTCACAGCAGACAGCACGGTTCACCTTTGACAGACGCAGGAGCTGGAAAGACCTGATGCGTCGCGGAACTGCTTAAATAGTAGTCCAAAAGATGTCTGGGCGCAAAACCGGAGATTGAGGAACTTCGCTCGTTACTTTATGGGTTTAGCCGCTATGGGCCCAATCGAAGCCCATACGTAGATCACTAATAAGCAAACCATAGAGTGCCTGGTAGAAAGTACAAATACGGGCCAAATCGTAATAATTCGACACGCGGCGCCACTGGCGTCTGCTTTAGTAAACCGGTTGACCAATTCAATTGCCGTGAAATCTTCTCTATGCACAGCATATAGAAGATAAAATTATTCTCGTCTGACCATACCTTCTGTCTTCTTAAAATTATCGTAGGCGAAAAGTGTCACAATACAATTGACAAGAGCTATACCGCGCTAATTGTTGGGATCATTAACGGAGTCATTTTTATGGAGCATTGTCAAGATAATAAATCCCCGATTATGCGGAACCGCAGGGTATTCCATTATTTTGTTAAAAAAGAAAATTAAACAGGTTATTCAGATGAAAGGTTTAAAAAAATTAGGCCTAAGAAAATTCATATGGTCAAAAAAATTCAAAAAACACCATCTTCGCCCGGACTTTTGCCATTCTTGCAACGGTTTAAAGCTTCGGGTACTTCGAAAATAATATAATAATAATAATAATAATAATAATCTTTATTTAGCATAAATAGCTACATACAAAAGCAACAAATTTCCCAAAAAATTAATAAAATTAAAAATACATATAATATTAATATTAATGTTCATAAACCTAATTCAACAACATATTTAGTCAGCAAGAGTACCATATAAGTAAACAATAAATATCAAATGCTGGGTATCCCGATCCCCGACACTTGCAACGCCCCGGTTTTACGAGGATACCGCATTATTTCGGTCCGTCTTAACATTGCCATGTCGGCGACCTAAGCCAAAACTGGTGCAGAAGTTATTAAAACATACATAATCCTATAGCGCTCTAACTAACTTTACAATAATATTATTAATTAATTAATTATTAATATACCCTTATAAATTAATCAATATACGCTTATTGTATAAAAAATATAATATACATATGCGCTTGAGGTTATTATTAACATATGGATCTAAACAAAACAATTGATGTAATCAAAATTTGCAGTGCTCGCAAATAACCATAAAATGTTACATATTTCTCTAAAAATCTGATGCGGTGTGAAAATGTTTGTTCGTCGATTGTAAGCAAATTAAGTGATCAGATATATTACAAGAAGGATGAAAGTATAAATATTTAAATAATTTTCTCGTTCCGTCGTAAGCAACAAGAAACATGCATAGGCGGCTTTATTTGTGTTTAATAAAGACGCGGTACGACACTTTTTTACTCCCATTTACTTTTTAAACGCGTTAAAAATATAAGTACTTCTTAAATTATTTAAATTTTTAACATTTCATACTTCTTGTAATAAATCTGATTCCTTAATTTGATTGCAATTGATAAACAAACATTTTCACACCGCATAATATTTTTGGGGAAGTAAAATTGTTTTTATTTTTTTAAACGAAAACCATGCGTCGGATGAAAAGAAACCAGAAGAATTAAATTTACTAAAAAGTGAAGACCTGTAGGGACGCCACTGGCAGTTAAAATATTTTTTGCACATCAAAAAATGCGTTTTAACGCACAAAATACATATACCAAATTTGTTATAAGGCTTTGTCAAATCTGACGTACAGCTGAATACAAGAAATGTTTTTTTTTTCATTTTATCAATCTCACAACCATACATTCAAAGTAAGACACGTTAACATTACTTTTTTATCTAAACTTTTATTTAATATAACGATGAAGTTAAACCAATAACCATTATTATTATCGATTATTAAAAAAATAATTTTATCATACTTAAAATTTAATTAAACCAAGAGCAGTATCTAAAATATTTTTAATTTATTTTCCCATCAAGCCTATCTGGTCATTTCAATCATCATTGTTAGTAAATTCGAGTCCAAAGACATTGCAATAAATAATTGTAAATGTTTAACTCAGAAGATCGAAAATAGATTTGAAAAAAGAGAGAACAGAACTCTTCATATTTTACTAAGTGTGGAAAAATAAAATAAAATACAATAACTTTTTTTTTCAAATAATAGAGAATTACATAAAAACATCAATTAATCAAATCTTCAAACAACCCCCCATTAACAGCTCAACAATATCCTAACTGATCATAAAATTAATTTCTAACATTACTAAGTTGATATTGGGAACTTTTGTTACATTCTAACGAAATAGCGTTTTATAACTGATTTAGATTAAATTTTACATTTTTATAAATGACCCCACAAAAAGAAGTCATTCGGTGAAAGATCAGGTGACCTGGCTGGCCAAAGTATCCGGTACCGTGGACCAATAATATTGCCGTTAAAAGCATTTTCCAAGCAATCTCTAACTATACGGGCATTATGGGCCGGGCAACCATCCATTTGGTACCAGATCATTTGATCTTCCTGAACAACTTCTTCCAAGGCGGGTCCAATTTGATTTTGAAATAAGTCCAAATAGGTTTTAGCTGTTAGGTTATAATCTATAAAAAAGAGTCCAATGATATGGTGTTCGATAATTCCCACGAATACATTTGTTTTTTGGGGATATTGTGTCCGAGTATGAACAAAGTGACGTCATTTTACACGAATAATATTTGTGTTTTTTTTAAACTGCACAATACCGTTGTATGATATTTATTTACCTCTTGCCCAAGAACCCTCGTACTTACCATCATAATACATAACCAAGATCTCTGTTCTCTCTTTCTTCGGCTCTGTTTTCGATATCCTAAGTTCAACATTTACAATTATTTATTACGGTACCTTTGGACTCGAACTTATTGAGAATACGTTTAATAGTTGAAATGGACGGAATGGGCTTGGTGGGGAAATAAACTGAAAACATTTCAGATACTGCTCTAAATCTGTTTACCGCATAATGCCACTTAATTATGGCTATTTTTTCGTCGATTGAATAATTCATACTTGTTTTCAAATATCGACTGTCACTGATTTATTGACACTTTTCCTCACGTCAGTGACAATATTCATTTTACTGGTGACCGTTTGGTTTTACCTGAACCGAAAATTTGCTAATTTTGCAATTACATTTAATTAAATAATTTAAGATTCGCTTATTAAAATTTGTTTAAACTTTGCACAAGGGTTTGCCAGATTGGTCTCTTCAAAAAGTTATCTTACATTTTTTCTATAAAATGTACAGGGAAGCTAATAATTGACTCCCTTAAAATTTACATGGGTTTTCCTATCTTCCGCTCGGCAACGCACCACCCGGTATAGTTTGCATACCAGAGTGGAGTCGCATCAAGTAATTGCGATTTTATGAGGGAATTAGGCAAGATGATTCTAATCATATATTAGTGAAGTCGCATGTCTGTCTCTCTTATAATGACAGCAAGAAATTTTAAAGATGACTTTATGATGTTATCTATATAATTGCAAAAATTAAGCCTCTTGTCAATAGTGACATCCAAATCACGAACATTATCACAGTTAGAAAGAATTGTACAGTTGAATGTATAATCGAAGCTAATTTCTCATCAAAGAAATTGGTATCCTTTTACATTTTTCAATATTAAGAGCAAGCCTGCCTATTTATGCATTTAATCCGTTTTGTGCTACGTACCTGATGACACATAGTTATATCTTTTCTATATCTATATCATAAATATTGTTCTAATAATGTAACTAAAAAAAAAATATTTTAAGAATTAGCTTATTGACGGAAATAAAAAACCATATTCCGCTATCAAAAAAATAGGAAAGGTTGGATATAAAGAGCTACTCTCTATATAAAAGTTACTTAAATATTGTACAAGAATAAAGTTTAAATTTATTTTATAAAACTTTATTAA
This sequence comes from Anthonomus grandis grandis, assembly GCF_022605725.1. Classification (NCBI taxonomy): domain Eukaryota; kingdom Metazoa; phylum Arthropoda; class Insecta; order Coleoptera; family Curculionidae; genus Anthonomus; species Anthonomus grandis. Next base: position 4,418,098 of record NC_065561.1, read on the forward strand.
TAATAAAAATAACTAATTAATAATGATAAAATTAGTTGTTTACTTTTTTGACGAGATTCGGCTTGTAAAGCAGCAAATGCCTGCGCAACCAAGTAAATTTTTACACAAAATTATCGACGTATAGAAAAATACGTGATTATAATGAATGTTCCCTATGCGTTTTTTTATTTTTTTAATTATTATTAATTAATTGATAGATATGTAATAGGCAAAATTGGCTTCAAAACTTGTGAAAACAAAATTGCTACTTTAAAAATTGACTAAAACAAACAGCTCAAAAAAGCCTATTTCTATTAGCTAATAAGCTACGCCACTGTCTCTCGCTAGCACGACGTGCTTGACAAAATCTTTATGTTGGCCGGCTCGAGAATGGTTGGGAGAAGGAGATTATTTTATTTTTTGTAAAAGAAACCGTTGAATTTTTATAGCAATATACAGGTTTATCCTTGAAACAAGAAGAGAAAAGACTATTTAAGGAGGAGGAAAGATTTGAAATGGATATGTTTATGAAACTAACGACAGGATAAATGAGAATGTCATGTTTATAAATTTTTGGAAACCGTAAAGTCTAGGAATATGCAGGAATTACTCGAAGTAAGTTTCTTCTCGCTCCAGTATTTTTAATTAATGAGTTCATATTTTAAAATTTCTATTATAGTTTTAATGATGAAAGAGGAAAGAGGATTATTATATAGTGTAAAGATTTTTTAAGATAATATCCATTCATCAAGATTGTTTATGTTTCTTTCTGGTGATTCCTTTAACCATATTAGGTGTAAAAAATGACACATTTACTGAGCTATGAAGAAAATAGGAATGTAGTTTTTAGGATAGTTAGTTTATACTGGGGACTTGAGTCGTTAACTTATAGCAGGAGCAGTAGTTGTAGTAATCGCCGTAAAAAATAAAAAGTTACGGCGTCAGATAATGAGCCTAAAGAAAAAGTTACGTGACAAAAGTAGTGGTTATTAAGGTAAAATTGACAGTGTGCCAAACTCTAATAGTAGTTTCGATGACACTATAAACGTATCTCAGTGGATAAACAACACGACTCCATTGGTGACGTATTTGAATGGGAGGAGAAGGCTCGCATTTTTTGCATGGTTAACAAACTACGTGGAAATGCAAAAACATGATATTATAACCAAGCGAGTATGAAACTTTCGTAGGAAGTATTATAAAACGGCACTGATTAATAATCAATTCTTACCGGCCTATGTAGATACTATGTAGGTACTCATCTATAGGGATACAAACCGCATATATTGAAATAGATGATGTTTGCTTGAAAAAACTTTGAAATTGAAATTCTTTGTCGGACCAAAATGTGCTTGATAGTTTACCGAGTATTAATTCACAAATATTAAATAACAAAAAACCATAAAACTTTGTTTTCACGATAACATGGATATAAAATCCGGTGTTAATTTTATATCGGTTGTTGTCGCCTCAGTAAATGATAACGATGTAATAGTTACAAGGTCGTCACATCTTCGTAAATCTATGTTGATTGTGCTGACGAACAACGTAAATTTATGCGACTCAAAAGGTATTTTAGTTGTTATGAATTTAGGATCTAAAGATCTAAGATGTTTAGCTCGTGGCATAAATAATAATACAGGTAAGGATATCATACAGGATCATCGTGTTGATAGTATTACATAAAAATACGCTACCTGTTTTGGAGACAATTGTTCTCTACTAAGTAACATTGATTTAGAAATACATACATAACTCATCTGAACTGTCATCCAATCAGTTACAAGCCGTATTGTTTGTTATTTGAAAGGAACCAAGTTCCTTTGACCTGCTAGAGAAAAATATTATTCAGATCTGAGCCCACTACATCAGCCTATAGTAGTCCATTCCTGTTGGTTGAAAAGAATACATGTGATACTTATATAATTGTCGATTACCGTAAACGCGTAAAATAAATAATATTACAGTAAAAGACAAATATCCACTACCTTTAATCATAGATTTGCTAGATAGGATATCAAATAATGCTGCGTTTACCACATTAGATTTAAAATCTGGTTACCACCAGATTCGAATGGCAGATGATATTAAGAAATATACAGCTTTAATTACTTTTGATGGCCATTATCATTACAATCATATCCCTTTTGGACTTTTCTAACGCTCTGGCCGTGTTCCAAAGAACAATCAAAACAGCTTAAGTATGTACCGGTCTATTTAGATGACATTTTAATTATGTAGGAAACAGAAGAATAAGGTTTAGAATGCCTAGACGAAGTCTTGAAAGTTTTAAGTAAAGCTGGACTTACTTTAAACCTCAAAAAGTGTAGCTTTTTGAAAAGTTCTGTGAAATATTTAGGAACCGTAATAAAAAAGGAAGTATAGCGCCATCTTCAGCTCATATTTTAGGAAGGTTGTAAAAGGATTTGCAATTCAAGCGAGACCATTAACCCTACTATTAAAGAAGAATAAAATATGGCTTTGGATGGAGGATTAAACTGCGTTCGATAATATTGAAACTGCACTAATAAATGCACCAGTTCTAGCCATTTTTAACCGTGATTGCGAGACCCAGGTACAGACCGGTGCAAGTAAGGATGGTATTGCAGGGATTTTATTACAAGTGATTATTACAAGGTTAATCAACAAGGTGATGGGATCCCAATAGCGTACATGAGTAGACACACATTGGATGCAGAAACACGATATCACAGTTACGAGTTGGAGACCCTAGCAGTATTTAAAAATGTTAAACGATGCCGAAATTTTTTTTATGGTCGACATTTTACTATAATCCCGAATTCTAATGCAATACGACAAACGTGGACCAAAAAAGATTTGTCCCCAAGAGTACTGGGAGTAGTGGGTGGCAATGCAGGACTACGATTTTACAGTGCAAATCCGACGAGGTATAAGAATGATAGGTTGCTAGACAGCTTAAAATGGTTAAATCATAAATGAAGATAATTTGTGTAAAGATATTAACGGTAGTCCAAAAATAATCTCATCCCTAGAGATGTCAGATGGAGAGTTGTAAAAATGGACACCCAGGACGGCAACGTGTTTTGAATGCTGTTAATGAGACTTATTGGTTTAATGACATGAAGATCTTTATAAAGATATATGTATGAAACTATATATCATGCATCGTTTCAAAAGGAAAGACCGGTGCAAGTAAGGATGGTATTGCAGGGATTTTATTACAAGTGATTATTACAAGGTTAATCAACAAGGTGATGGGATCCCAATAGCGTACATGAGTAAACACACATTGGATGCAGAAACACGATATCACAGTTACGAGTTGGAGACCCTAGCAGTATTTAAAAATGTTAAACGATGCCGAAATTTTTTTTATGGTCGACATTTTACTATAATCCCGAATTCTAATGCAATACGACAAACGTGGACCAAAAAAGATTTGTCCCCAAGAGTAGGCCGATGGTGGGTGGCAATGCAGGACTACGATTTTACAGTGCAAATCCGACGAGGTATAAGAATGATAGGTTGCTAGACAGCTTAAAATGGTTAAATCATAAATGAAGATAATTTGTGTAAAGATATTAACGGTAGTCCAAAAATAATCTCATCCCTAGAGATGTCAGATGGAGAGTTGTAAAAATGGACACCCAGGACGGCAACGTGTTTTGAATGCTGTTAATGAGACTTATTGGTTTAATGACATGAAGATCTTTATAAAGATATATGTATGAAACTATATATCATGCATCGTTTCAAAAGGAAAGACGGGAAAATTAAAGGCAAATTACATCCTGAAAAAAAGAAAAACATGCAGAATCATTTAATACCTTACATACTGCTCATAGGCCCCTTTTGTCAAACGGAATCTGGAAATACCCACATTTTGATTATAGTTTTGGATAATAATGTTTTTACGAAGTTTGTCTAGCTGGAAGCTGTGCCAAATACCAATTTGTATCAAATTCGCATGCGAAAAGATAGACAACTCCCAAAAGAATAATTACAAGTGGAGGGAAAGCTTTTGATTGTAAGGAGTTTCAACACTTTTGTGGTAAATATAACATAAAACATATAAAAAACGGTGTAGCCATCACCTCAAGTAATGAACAAGTAGAATGCTTTAATAAGACAATTTTACACTCTCTTCGTTCTAGCGTAGACGGTGAACATAATAACTGGGAGACACATTTGTTCAGAGTACATGATATAAATTCTACGCAGAATGCTTCGACAGGAATTAGCCCAAGCGAAATACTTTATGGCTTTACGCCCTAAGTTGAAAATGAAATTTGACTCGACTAAAAGGACTAAGAATTGGCAGACTTGTACCCAAATTTATAGGACCAGTGAAGATTGTTGAAGTGTTAGGGAATGATACAGAGTAATTTCTTTTACTAGGGATAAAAGGAAGCTTAGCAGTATGGTGGCTTGTCACCGTCTTAGACTGTTATGCATCACACCATTTAAGAGTTGAAGTTTAACATAAATGTTAAGTGGATATACTAGAGTTTACCCAGAAAAACTAAGTAGTTCTTAAATTGTTAAGTATCTGAATACTATATAAAAGGGCCAAGGTTATTATCTTTTGATAATGTTAAGTTTGTACGTAAATTTAGTATTTTACAGTTTAGTTTTATTTGTAACAAGGAAGTATTATTTTATGGCATGTGATATGATAAAAGAGATAAACAGATAAACTAGTTTGGATCCTAGAGTGAATTTAATTTACTCATGTTAGAAAATAGTCGATTTGGCCAATTGACAGATTGAAGGTGTCCTTCACCTTCTATAAACCAGTGAAGTGGTCCAGTGAACCACCTCAGTCTAGTGACCTGGGAACGCACTATTTCCCAGTGCGCTAAACATATGACCTAGTAAATGCTCTGTTTAGAGGGCATAGCCCAGTATGCTAAAAGCTAGTAGTAGATTAGCATACTAAGGCAAAATAGTAACTCAGTATGTCGCTTTGGTTTAGTATGCTCCGTTAAGACATCAGTAGTCTCGTAACTTCTGTAGTCCAGTGTACTACTAGAAATAAGCGGACTAGTGCACCATGGCGAAGCTTTATGTTGATGAAGGTCATCCGAGGGACGGCAATCTGGGTCCCCATGACGTACTCCGAGAATGTCGGATAGTCAAAAGGTTTGCGGGGTCGCAAATACTTCAGGAGTGGCCGAATGTGGAGATTGTTTAAAATAATATCCGTCCATCAAGCTTGTTTATGTTTCTTTCTGGCTTGGCGATTCCTTTAACCATATTGGGTGTAAACAATGACACATTTGCTTATCTAGGAACAAATATGAATAACAGGTTATAGTTTTTAGGATAGCCAATTTATACTCGGCAATTAAGTTGTTTACTTACAAAATAAATGTTATTTTTAAATCTACATAGTCCTTTGTTATTTTACCCGATAACAAACAATTTATAATTAACAATGGTGCGACAAAATTATTTTCTTTTTCAAAGTTTTTTAAAGTTTTTTACCTATATGTTGGTAAGCTTATTATCTTTGATTTTCTTTTTTAAGCCAAGCAGAACTTTTCTGATTTTTAAGGGATATAAAATTAGGAGCAGTATAGGAAAAAAATACAACAAATAGAAATGAACATAAAGTGTGCCCATATTCATTCCTATTTTGGAATGCAAATGAATTATGTAAATAAATATCACCAAAGTTCGACGCCGAAGAAGCCAGACCATTGTTAGAGGAAACCGCTGGAATAATGAATAAAAGGCAATGTATTATAAGCATGCAAACAAACAAAAAAAGTTTACTATTACTAATAAAAATCAAATAAATAAATTAACAAAAAATAAAAAAAAAACAAAAAATATATATATATAAGAAACATAAACTAAAAAATAATAATAAACTAAATACTAATAACTTGAAGATTTGCTAATAATACTAATAACTAGAAGATTGATTTAATAACTAGAAGTTTTTTAACAAAGGCATGAGTGAACTAATAAGAAAATCAATAAAAGATATCCTGTGCCTTACGTTGATATTTACACATTATTTTTTTCTGAAATTGAATTAATAATTTTACAAGCATTCCAAACATAAGAAGAAATAATGGTAGTGCCATTTGAAAAAAAAGTTGGGGTAGATTTTAGGGAATAAATTTGTCGGGGGTAGTTTTTTTAAGTAAGTTTGGATGGTGGTATATTAAAAAAAATATATTTAAAAATAAAAGTTACAGCCTATGACGTTGATTGTGGGATACCCTGTATATATATCAAATATTTTACAAGAAAATTAAATTATTGACATGCCGGCATATGACATACAGAAAAACAAAATGACATTACAAACCGAGATTTAATTTTTTTACTCATAGTTACATTTTATAATATAGGAAATATTTTAGATTTTCACATAGTATAATTCATTTAATAAAATCTATTCAACGTGCTTCACGTTTTGGACAAGTGGCGGAACTGAAATGGATATATAGTAGAAAGTATTTTTTAGAAATTATCGTTTTATCCGCTCGATCACCCAAGCGGGGTGTAATATTTTTCGTCAGTAGCTACAGGGAATAGTCCAAAGATGGGCAAACAAAACAACCATTTTCTACCATGTTCCAAATTAGAATATATTTTATTATAGTATTAAACGGTTCCAACAATTGTTATTACTTACTTATTTCCCTTATGTCATCCACTTAAACTAATCGCATCAATACATATTATAGTTGCTTAATACTCTTAATAGTTTACAATATTTACACATTAACCCCACGTGTCTTACACGTAGCTATTCATGTAAGTGTGTAAAATGATCCTTTTTTACGAATGTGATTTAGTTTTTTTCTATTATACCGTCTTTTAAAATTTTATTAACCTGTTCGCGAAGTTCTTGTTTTTGTGAATGGGATAAACGATATTGTCTTACATAAACAGCTTTTACATCCTTTTTAACCTAATATTCTGTTTATAAAAATTACAAGTTATTAAAGGATCATTTTGTAAATAAAAGTTTTTAGCATATTTCGCTATTATTTGCTGAATAGAGAATTGTTTTCCTTCATTAAGATGTGACACTAAATCCAATATCTTATTAACTCGGTCCACTGACTTTTCATCTAAGCTCCCAGTAAAATGGCATATGTCATAATTGCTTAATTTTTCAATTTTTGGATTAATTTTTTTTAAATTACTTCTTTATCGTGAGTCATTTGACAGGAATCATTTTATTTAAATTTAGTTTACCTATAATTTCAGCGACAAAAATCCCTTGACCTAGCTCACTAGGTGAAATTACATAATTTAAATTTTTTTAGATTTTATAGGTATCACAACCTTCTTATTATTTACCCATGAAGAAAACAGACATTTTTCTTAATTTATATTGGTTCCATATTTTTAAAAAAAATCAAATCCTGATAATCCACGTATAACTGTTTGGAATTCATTCCCTAAGAAAAACTTATGAGTCATCAGGTTTACGGTATTTACGTGCAATTATATACTAGCAGAACTGAATGCTACCAGTGACCCAGAAATGCCATTTATTTTTGTTTGTTTTGTATAGTCAACACTTTCAGCATGTTGGTATATATTTATATATTTATAAATATTTATATATTATATATTTATATAAATATAAATATATAAATATATACCAATATTAGGTTTATGTTTATGGAAAATTACACTTACTGATGCACCTGTATTTAGTAAAAATAAATATTTGTTTTCTTTATAAACTAAACTTACAAAGTTAGAACCATTCGACCCAAAAATATGTATGTACATTTTTAGGCTCGAAAAACCCGATTTTGATAGGGCTTTTCCTCGAAACAATTTTTTTTTCTCTATTATGATGACCTCGACGAAAATTTCGTCTATTATTAACATTTATACGAAATTAATATTTTCTTGACCTAGAGCACCGCAAGAAGTATAATTATTGTTAAGCCTAATTTTTCCATTTTGCGATAAACGAGTTTTTAAGATAATTTATTAGCAACTTTTTTACATTATTATTTAGTAAATCCGCCTATAATTGAATGTATGAAATGTATGTAAATGTATAAATGAAAGTATGTTGAAATCCGCATATAATATATTTTAAATGAAAATTTTCCGACATCTTCCGAATAGCCACAATCACTTTTTAGTTTAGTATCAATATTATTCTCTTTTGATTCTGCTGATTCTGGTTGTTCAGTTTGATGTAAATTTAGCCTTATCTTTTAAAAAGTTTCGCATCGATCAATGTTTTTTTATTAAAATCTTTGGTCTTAGAAAGAATGTTATTAGAGTTATGTGGTGCCTTTCTGAAATTTTGAAATTTTTTAGCTTTCATTTGTTTAAATAGATTCTTTGAACATATTAAGTTCTTTACGGACATTTTATTTATAAAGTAAAAATAGTAATAGCTTAAAATGGCAAATAAATAAAACAAATCATTAAAAAAAATTAACTTAATTCAAACCTTTCATATATTTCACCATCCGCAAATAAAGAGGCTTAAAATTTATGGAATATATATATATATATATATATATATATATATATATACAGGGTGTCCGAAAAGTCAACGATAATACTGAAGGGGCTGATGAAGCACCCAGAAAAACATAAAATGACCTTAGTAAAAAATCGATGGTTTTCGAGATATTGGCACTTTAGTTGAAGTCACCAAAATCCTACTCTTGGATCAGATTTTCGATTGTTTGTTTCGCCTTAAAAATAGATATTTTTTAGAATCTCTTTTTAGCTATGCAACACTGAATAGCCATTTTACTGATCAAAGACAAACATTAAACTAAACGGCCAAAAAATTTAATAAGAAATCTATTATAAAATAAAGTATTACTTATTTTTATTTTTTAAACTTTGAATTTGACCGCTCATACTAGACCGAAAAATTGTACGGCAACCCGGCTAATACCTTAACAAGTTTGCTTGTATATATTTATTGTTTACGTTGCTGCGTATATATTTATATATTTATTAGGGTAATATCATTAATTATATGTATATATATATATATTTATGTTATATTGGATCTTCCCATGCACGTGGGCGACCTTTCTCATGGGAACCGCTAAGTCAGCATCCTTGAATCGGATCACACCATATTATGGAATCTACAGTTCTCACGTAGTCAGCAGTTAGATTTAGTATAAATAGGTTTAAGTTTTATTGTAAAATATAGATTAATTACAGAATATTTATAGGCAGAAACTATGTCCGTTTAAATTTTAATATTTAATAAATAGATCTTTTTTAAAAAGTGGTTCTTGAGTTGTGCGAGATAACAATTTGGCGCAGTCGGTAGGATCTGTCAACGCTATTAGAACAGGAGAATTCCCACTAGTAGCGGCGGATTCCATCCCTTAACAGAAGAACCTGCCAAGAGAAGTCTAACTGGGACGTCTTCAGGAGGAACAAAAGCATTTTAACCACCTGGCAGTCGAACGAGAACACGGCTCTCATGGAGTATTATTTTTTGTAAGTAAAGAATCGTCTCGTTTATATTATTTGTTTTTTCATTGATTTTAAACATTTTTATTATTATTATTTTTTTTGTGTTTTGATAATTCGAAACTGTTCGATTTTTCAAAAATATTTGTCCTTGAACCTATTCCCTGAAATAAAATAAAATTTATTAGATACTTAACTTTAATCAATTTTTCCTTAACGTACTCAAGTAATTGAATTGGTATATTTTCTTTTGCATTTTAAGTAAATTTAACAAAATGACCGAACAAGGTCAAGAACGTTTTCAAGATGCGAACATCAGTGTTGAGGTAGAGCCTTATAAGCTCTCTAAAATATTTTCGATTGTACCCGAGTTTGAGGGTGATCAAATTTTTTTAAGCAATTTTATTAATGCGTGCGACTGCGCATACGATATGGCAAATGCACAACAAAAAGTATTTTTAGTCATTCATATTAAAAATAAACTTAGAGGTAGGGCAGCGCAATTAATTAGTTCGCGTAACCCCATGTCATATATTGAAATTAAACAACTCTTGAATTTACATTTTGGTGACTCAAGAGACTTGTCTTCGCTTATACAAGACCTGCAACGCCTTAAGCAACTACCGGGCGAATCGCCACTTACATTCTTTAACCGTTTACAAGTTTTGAACGCAAAAATGCATCCGTGCATCCAAAAATCACCTTTATTAACAACTAAAGTACAAAAATTAGCACAAACCACATTAATTGAGACTATGGCTCTAAATACCTTGCTAACGGGTCTGGAACACCGTCTAGGACAACTCATTCGAGCTAGCAACTCTTCTACACTTTTAGAAGCCCAATCCAGAATCCGTAGGGAGCTTCAGCTTTCATATTTTGAGAATCAGAAAATTTCGAAACCCCCTATGCAGAGGCCAACAACTCAACCAATGATGCCAAGGCAAACACAATTGCCTAAATGTGGAATTTGTAGTCGTATTGGTCATATTACCAATCAATGTCGTTTTAACTCGCCTTCTTATGGTGACCCACAGGCATTTCAACGTCATAATCCTAACCCACCAAATTTCCGTCATCAACCACAACAAGGTGTAAATGGAAATAGTTTTTTGCAACAACAATGGAGAACCAACAATGGAAACCAGAACAGGAATTTTGGAAATGCTAATCCAAATCAGGTCCAAAATCGTCCTTTCTTTAGTCCAAACAAACCCCAGTATTCCCAGCCGCAGCAGAGGACACACCATGTGCACTATGAACAACCCCAGGAGGAATACGACCCGAATTACTCTTTGCAACACGAGTCGGATCATCAATCCTATGCTGAAAATTCTGGCGATTACTATAATTATTCTCTTAATGTTCCTATTCATACTAATGACTATCAGGATTTTCTCACGCTTCCAACTACCAGCCAACCCCCAGAAAGCAACACCCAGGACACAGTAGCCGAACTTCAGTCGCAGATACAGACCCTAAATCTGGACAACATGGACCCAAACCTAAACTTTCCGGAACAACACTTCATTTAAAATCCTTACTTACTGTAAATTCTGAAAACCTTTACTATATTAATGATGCATCAAATAGATTTAAATTACTTATTGACACTGGTGCAGGCATTTCAATTTTTAAAGAAAAAACGGCTCAAAATTTACCCAAAAGATTCCCTGAAAACTTTACTATCCAAGGTATTACGGATCAAAAATTAACAATTCAAGAATCTACCCTTGTTTCCTTTGGCCCTGGAGAGCCACATAAGGTGTATATTTACTACCTCGATATCGATTTTGATGGAATACTAGGATTAGACTTTCTTGAACGTTATGAATGCGTAATAGATTTAAATGCAAAACAGCTAATAAACTCTAAAACTATTCCCCTGCATAAAGTTGAAAACATAAAATCAAGTGCAGAAAATTCTCAGCACAAGACAGCACCTGTAAATTTAATTTCAATTTAATTTTTTCATTTTAATTTCAAACCCCGGACAGAGAAAATTTTGAAACTCAAGTGTAACTTGTCTAATACTGATGCCTTACTATACTCTGATGTAAAAGATAAAGTTAGGTTACCAAATGCAATGGTCAGAGTCAACGAATGTGGTGAATTTTTAACCACCATAGTTAATGCTAATGCCATACCAAAAACAGTTGATTTTTCAGAACTCAAAATAGAACCATTTAATGTTGACATAGACCAATGTAAAGAAAATATTTTAAACTTTAACTCAAAACCCAATAAAAAAAGCCTTGATCGTAAAGCCAAAATACGAGACCAACTTCGACTTGAACATTTAAATGACGAAGAAAAGGAACTTGTTACTGATGTATGTCTAAACTTTTCTGACATATTTTACCTTGAAGGTGACCAACTAACGTTCACCAGCGAAATCAAACATAGTATCGATACCAGTAATGCTCGACCTGTCTTCACAAAATCTTATCGCTACCCCCAGGTACATAAGGAAGAAGTTAAAAAGCAAATTGGTAAAATGCTCGATCAAAATATCATTCGCCCCTCGACGTCTCCTTGGTCTTCCCCCGTATGGGTCGTACCCAAAAAACTTGACGCCTCTGGAGAACAAAAATGGTGAGTGGTGATTGATTACCGTAAACTCAATGAGCTCAGCGTTGGAGACAAGTATCCTCTTCCGAATATTTCCGATCTTCTCGACCAGTTATGGAAATGTCAATACTTCACTACGCTCGATCTCGCTTCAGGGTTTCATCAGATCGAGATAAATCCAGACAACATTCCCAAGACAGCTTTTTCTGTAGAAAATGGTCATTTTGAATTCGTCCGAATGCCATTTGGCCTGAAGAATGCTCCATCTACCTTCCAGCGAGTTATGGACAACATTCTTCTTGGTATCCAGAACGAACGCTGCTTGGTTTACATGGATGACATAATAATTTATTCGCCTACTATTCATGAGCACATCGCTAGACTTACTGAGGTTTTCAAACGTCTTCATAAGGCAAATTTAAAGATTCAGCCTGACAAGTGCGAATTTCTTAGGAAGGAAGTCGCCTATTTGGGACATCTCATCACTCAGGACGGCGTTAAACCCAATCCTGTTAAAATTGAGTGTATCCAGAAGTTTCCCATTCCTACCACCACCAAGGATGTCAAATCTTTCTTAGGTCTTTATATTATATCTTTATATTAGGCGGGATATTACAGACGCTTTATTCCTAATTTCGCCAAAATCTCAAAACCTCTGACGACTCTTTTACAGAAATACACTTCTTTTAATTTTGATTCTGAGTGTATAAATTCATTTAACGATCTTAAAAAGTCTCTTGTATCCGATCCAATTCTTATATACCCAAATTTTGAGGAAACGTTTGTTTCTGACAACCGATGCTAGTGCCTTCGCTATTGGAGCTGTACTCTCACAAGGACCTGTAGGAAAGGACCTCCCAATAGCCTATGCATCAAGGACTCTCTGTAGTGCTGAGGTGAGATACTCCACTATTGAAAGAGAACTCTTAGCCATCGTCTGGGCTGTGAAACATTTCCGCCCGTATCTCTACGGTCGTAAGTTTCTTCTAATTACTGATCATCGTCCTTTGACTTGGCTTTTCTCAATCAAGGATCCCGGCAGTAGATTAGCTCGTTGGCGCCTAAAACTAGAGGAGTACGACTATAAAATCGAATATAAGCCTGGTAAAATAAACAAAAATGCGGACGCTCTTTCAAGGGTAAAAATTAATCATGTCAAGGATTGTATAGATCTTTAATCAAATATTACTATCCTTGCCGCCAATGAAGACCAGCCCTCTACTAGTAAAGAAACACCTCCTTCCAATGAAAATGAACCCGATGATGACGATAAAGAAATGACCCAAGACTACAATAGATTCGTAAATTTATACAGTACTCAGTCGATTATTGATTATTCAAAAATCGAAATTTCTAATTCACAACTTTTAGACAAATCACACAAAACCATCGTAAGTTTCTTTTGTCAAACTAAACTCGAAGATCTGCATTATAAAATAATGGACGATTTACTCGAAGAGAATATCGAATTTGAAACTCATAAAGTTAATATCCTGTCAAGCACAAGTGTAAAAAATCGAAAATATTTTATTTTTCTTTTGCCAGCTAATAAAGATTTAATTGCTCAACACCTTTTCTATGCTCTTTACACGTGCAGTAATGAATTTGACCTTACTCAAACTTATTGTGTTGAAAATAATCTTAACCTACCGGTTCTCGAATTATTTTCGTATATCTTTGTCGACAAAGATATTAAATTAAGAATATGTCAAGGCATCGTTTTAACACCAGATCAAGACCAAATCCCTATCATCTTAAATCAATACCACACAGGGAAAAATAACCTACACCGTGGCATAAACGAAACAGTCAGGCGTATAAAAGAAAAATATACCTAGCCTGGTTTAACTCGCGATGTAGAAGTTTTTATAAAAAAATGTGATATTTGTCAAAAGGTAAAAATTTATAGAAAAAATCTTAGTACTTCCCTTGTAATCACTGAAACCCCCAAAACACCGTTTGAAAGATTAAACATAGATCTTTTTGAATATCCGATTAGAAATTATGCATTAACTATTAGGGACGAATTAACTAAATTCACGCAAGCCTACCCCCTACTAGATAAAAAGGCATCCTCTGTAGTTAATACACTATTATTATTTTTTCAACACTACGATACCCCTTTGCGGATCCATGCTGACCAAGGGCGAGAATTTGACAATAGCCTTTTAAAAGATCTTGGTAAACTTTATGATATCAAACTAACGTTTTCCAGTGTAAGCCACCCCCAGTCAAATGGCTCGCTTGAGAGATTTCACGCGACGCTGACTGAAATGATTAGAGCCCATAGCGCTGAACACCCTGATGAAAATCCTTTTAATGTTCTGCCGTATGCGGTAATCTGCTACAACAAAAATAAAACTCATGGGTTTACACCCTACGAGCTTATTTTTGGTCACACGTCCAGCAGACCACCGGAAACCTTATACAATCAAGAGCAGTTAATAACGAAATATGTCCGAGATTTAAATAATCGTATGGAATATTATTACAAACTCGCTCGCTCTCGAACTAACGACAAGAAAGAAAAAGCCAAAATTCGATTTGACCGCCTTGTAAATAGAAATAAATCAGAATATCAAGTAGGACAAAAAGTTTATATCAAAGAGTCGCAAATCACCACCAAAGCGCAAAACCTCTTTAATGGCCCCTTCGAAGTGTTAGAAGTTTATCAAAATTCTGAAAAATTAAAAAATTTAATCACTAATCAGACTTCTAAAGTCAATTTTGATCGTTTGAAGCCATACTATGACTAGAACAGTCCTATTTTATTTCAGATTTCTCTTGCTGATCCCAGCAGCGGTCACTCAATTCCTGCTTACGCCTGTAAATAACACGGTTGGCATATTTTTCCATGAAGAAGGAAAAGTAAGAGTGTCGAATAATAAATGGACCTTGCTTGTGTACAAAGATTTAGAGCCCATAAGGCAAGCCATTAATCATAATGATAAATTACTTTCTATCCTCTCTGACCTAACGGCTGACTCTTCTCCCCGTATTACCGCTTTTAAAAGTATTGTTCAAACTCATTTTAGTCTTCTTTCAAGAATCGCTGACTCTGTTAATCTTAAATTGTCAGAAGTTACGGCTGGTACTAAAGACTATACCTATCGAATCAAACGCGGATTAATAAACGGAATAGGTAGTATCTTTAAATCAATAACCGGCAACTTAGATTCGTCTGACGGCGAATATTTTAATGAATGCATAGACAAACTATCGCACGATGAACGAGAACTTGAAACCCTGTTAAAAAACCAAATATCGGTAACGACGTCAGTTATTAAAAGTTTAATTCAACCATGCAAAAAATTCAAATAGATGAATTAACATTCAATCACGATATTGAAGAAATAAAAACATCAATGATAGACATTTCAGATACATTGAAGTTTTATGAAAGCCTAGTAAAAACTTTAGAGCTTTGCGAGTTTTTAATGGAAAGTTATGTTTATTTAGAAAGTTATTTAAACGATCTTTTAAACTCCGTAACGTTTGCTCGCCTAAAGATTTTACATAGCTCAATCATAAACCCAAGGGATTTGATCAATTCTCTACAAGAAGTCTCGCGATCTCTTTCAAAGAATAATTTACCGTTCCCCACCTACCTTCAATATGCTGCTCAGTATCTTGATGTAATAGAATTGCAAGCCTTTCAAACTGAAAACAAAATAGTATTTGTGCTTAACATTCCATTACTTCAACCTGAAACCTATACCCTATACCGAAACTTTCCTATCCCCATTTTGGATAATCGAACAGGTCTCTCTCATGTAATTCCAACAATAAATAAATACATTGCGCGTGATGACGATTCTCTACTGTACATTTTACCTCCAAGCCTGGATAACTGCAAACTGGTTCAAATCAATAGCTACATTTGTTCCAACCTCCTACAATATCCCATACATAGCGATGCAATATGTGAGGCACAGCTACTGAGGCAGAGTAACCAGTTACCGATCACTTGTCAAACTTCCATTCTCCAGACGTCAGACTATCATGTGCAAGAGTTGGACCAAAACTACTGGCTAATAACCGTCTCAGGACCTCTACCAATAACCATCCAGTGTGGAAAAACAGAAGTTGCGACGAAAATCATCCGAAGGAACACCCTTCTCAGACTCCAACCAGAATGCAACTCCTTTATTGGCAATACCAGAGTTCACTCTAAGTACCCAACAGAAGTCTACAAAAATGTTACCTATAAAAGTCATCCTGTCTTGATACCGTACGACTGTTGCAAAAGCTTCCCAACCAAGTTCCATGTTCCCGAACTGAAGCCCCTTAAGCTCAGCAACCTCAACGCTGACGACCTGAATGTGGCTCAACATAAGCTAAATCAGTACTCCGAGCAACTGGAGAAGCTAATCGAAGAGCCCTTTATAACCAAGCATGTCCACTGGTTTACTATCCTGACAATAATTTTGGTAGTAACCCTCATCGTTTTGTACATATTCTGCAAGTGTCGACGTCGCAAGCCCCTTAGACTAAGCCTTCCTGCAGCCGATGACTCACCACCACGACCAAGACCTGGAACCGATCTACTAAAAAGACTGGTCCCCAAGAGACGAACCAGCATCCATCCAGAAAACCCGATCCAGGAAGAAACCATCCAGTTAAGCTCATTACTATATTGGATCTTCCCATGCACGTGGGCGACCTTTCTCATGGGAACCGCTAAGTCAGCATCCTTGAATCGGATCACACCATATTATGGAATCTACAGTTCTCACGTAGTCAGCAGTTAGATTTAGTATAAATAGGTTTAAGTTTTATTGTAAAATATAGATTAATTACAGAATATTTATAGGCAGAAACTATGTCCGTTTAAATTTTAATATTTAATAAATAGATCTTTTTTAAAAAGTGGTTCTTGAGTTGTGCGAGATAACATATATATATATATATATATATATATATATATATATATATATATATATATATATATATATATATATATATATATATATATATATATATATTTTATATATATATATTTTATATATATTTTATATATATTTTATATATATTTTATATAATTTACCTTTAAGTGGTAAATTATTGTTAGTACGTTTATTCTTTTGAACCTACTAAATAAAAAAAATATTTATTAGGGGCTTTAGAATCAGGGGGTATTTGGTAAATTTAGGCCCATTTCTTTAAGGCTTTAATTTCTGCCCGTTTGGGCATTAGATTATGATGTTCCTATGCTTTTTACATAATATATACATATATACATATATACTTTTTACATATATATATACAGGGTGTTCCGTTGATCATGTTACAAACTTCTAGGGCAGATGGAAAACGTCAAAAGAAAAACAAAAGTTCATATAAACATGGATCCGGAAAAGCTTCCTCAGGGAGCTAGAGCTCTTTGAAAATAACCTTTAAAAACTAGTTTTTTTTTAATAGCTCCGGAACTACTTTAGCTTCCGCAACCAATTTTGGGAGGTAAATTGTTGTTAGTACGTTTATTCTTTTGAACCTACTAAATAAAAAAATATTTACCAGGGGCTTCAGAATCAGGGGGGTATTTGGTAAATTTAGGCCCATTTCTTTAAGACTTTAATTTCTGCCCGTTTGGTCATTAGATTATGATGTTCCTATGCTTTTTACATAAAAAAGGTGTTCTTAGTAAAAGTCGGTAAATGGTAAATTTCACAGTTTTTGTGAAAATTGACGAAAAGCAGGTTATGAGGTACAAAAATTAATTACCTATTATTATTAATAAACAATTTTAAAAAAATCTGGCGTAAATAAAAAATAAATGTTTAAAAAAAGTTAAGGTAGCCACTTTATTAAATTGGTACTCAAATTAATTAACTGTCACTTTAATGACCTTGAGGCAAAAAATGTTTAAATGATTTTAAGTGTAATAAAAAACCAACAAATTAACAATTTTAGAAACGTAAACAAATTTTATTAAAGATTGGTATTACAAAAATAAACTTAAAATATTAATTGCTCAAAATGCCGGCCGCCACGATCGATACATTTATTGTATCTACGCACCATATTAAGGTTGACGTGGTTAAAAATATCAGGCGTGGTTTGGATTACTTCAGCAGCTGTGGAAATTCTGGCCACCATGTCTTCTTCTGACTCGACTGGAGTTTCATATACGAGACTTTTCATATGCCCCCAAAGAAAAAAATCTAAGGGTCTCAAATCTGGTGAGCGCGCTGGCCAGGTGACAGGGCCTCCGCGGCCAATCCAGCGCCTTCCAAAATTTTCATTTATAAACTCGCGGACAATAAGTGAAAAGTGAGCTGGCGCTCCATCGTGTTATAGGAGTCAAACATGTTTTAAACATGTTATGCTATACATTATAAGACAAAAAGGAAATATTTAAATTTTTTGAAAAGTCTTTAGATGGGTGCTTTTATGCACAAACATTTTTAGGAGTACGCATACTAATGTATAAGAGTACGCACTATATCTTTCTCTAAAATATGGTTGCACTGATCCATAATAAAAAAATATACAGGGTATTCCATTTAAAATAACAAAGTTGCTACTACTTTTTGGTATAAGCGGCAACGCTGCATCGCTAAAAATATTCTTAATCGTTAGATCATCAGCTAAAAACCATGTTACCAAATTTTCAAAAAAAAAAATATTTTCTGTTCTCCGTAAACGTCTAAGGTACCATCAACCATCAATCACCCTGTATATATATATATATATATATATATATATATATATATATATATATATATTTATATATATTATTACTATACCTGGACATTTTCTTATTTTCATAGTTTAAACAAACATTTTTGTTTAATATTCACAAAATAAAGACTAAACAATCATTTTTAAATTTTATGAATTTTGAAGAATATACCTCTTATAGAGAATATTCTTCAAAATTCCTATGACAAGTAATAAGGAGTCGATTATGCTTGTCAGACCAAAATAAATTTTAGAATGGAGAGGAACATATAATTTACAATTGTAACAGGAGCGACACCAGAGGTTGTATAAAATCTTAGTTATCAGACATAATTGCAAATGTTGTTGTTTACTTTTAGGATTTAATAGCTCATGTAAAATGAGAAACATTAAGTCTGGGGAAAGCAGACGCATGGAACATGCCCCTCAAGAATTTTAGTTAAGGTTTTAAGGAATAGTAATAATATTGCATTGATTTTTATATTCCTAAACTAATCCAAAATTTTAATCCTTTGTAGGATCAGTTGTGATTAGAAGTGCTAGTTTTCAGACCAAGCTTGATGGATTTAGTTTCTTCTCCACCATTTTAGTTTTAAGTTGTTGATATAATATAATATAATACATTTTAATATAGTATAGATTCCATAGTATAGTTTATTTAAAAAATTATTATTATAAAACATGTTATTATAAAATTTAAAGTATATTTGCTAATAGTTAAAACATTTCAGTAAGCTAGTCGACATTAAGATATTTGATAAATATGATGGGAATTTTTTAATTTCAAAACTGTCATCACTATTATTTTCAAATTGTCTTTGAAAACTACTCAGCAAGTAAGCTACCTCAAAATATTTATGGAATATTTACTTCTTATGGCGACTCATGGAATTTTATCAAAACAATGCCTAAACAGTTATATAAAGATTAAAATACATACACATATTTTTTACGATTATATGTTTTACATGTTTTGATTTTAATTGTTGTTAAATAAAAGTTTATATGGTGTTTTTCCTTGAAAATTCATATACTTTTAGTTGTTTATCACCTGGCAATCTGTATCATCCACCCACTGGATATTCTCTGATCCACATATTTCAATCTCCTAAGTAATGTATAATTGGCTATTTAAATAAACTTCAGACGTTCATTGACAATTATTATTATATTATAAAAATTTTAAATTATCGATACCTATTATAGGAATATAACATGTAAGAAGTAATTTCACACTAAATTTTAATACAATACAATAAAAAACATCTATAAAACAAGCTAAAATAAAAATACCAAAAAAACTTTAAGTGTTATCTTTAATAATAATGCCAATAATTTTGGATAGTTTCATGTTTTATATACAGTGCTTTCATTTCAAAACGATCTACCCTTAATAACTTTCTTAAAAAAAAAAAGAAGTTCTGTCAATCACCTCCTCACCTCTAGCTAACCTCACTTTAATATGTCAAATGGGAACCCCATCGTATGATACATTATTTTAAAGGGCATTCATTATGCTATCAATGGTTGTAAAAAAAAATTAATTAATTGACCAAGAAGCAATTAAAGTATATATCGGTAGGGTAGAAAAACAAATTTAATTAGTTTAACAAGTTTATTTTAACAAGTTTATTAAATGTTCAAAATGCGCGTCGTTATTAGCAAGACAATAAAAAAGCCTATTTTCAAACTCCTTACGAACATTGGCAAGGGTCTGCCCGCTAATTTCTCTGCATTCTTGAAATATTCTATTTTTTAAATTCTCAATACTCTCAGGTGTGGTTTTATAAACTTTGATTTTTAAGTAGCCCCAAAGAAAAAAGTCTAGTGGGGTTAGGTCCGGAGACCGCGCAGGCCATTCGATTGCACCACGTCTGCCAATCCACTTTTCTCGAAAATTTTCATCAAGCCACTCTTGAACTACCAAAGTGTAGTGCGCGGGAGCTCCATCCTGCTGAAAATGTATATTATTTTCATTCAATAATATAGCACCATGTTGATCTACTTGATTTTCCATAGATTGAATGATGGAAGGGTATATTGTATTTTCTAAAAGGTTTAAATAAATTTCGCCAGTCAAATTTTCTTCCAAAAAAAAATGGCCCGATTATTTCATTCCCATAAATTCCTGCCTAAACATTAATTTTTTGGGGATATTGGGTATGGTCTTCTTGAAAAACATGCGGATTTTCATTATCCCAGTATCTACAGTTATGTCTGTTCACCAGGCCATTTAAAAAAAGGTCGATTCGTCACTGAAGCAAATGTTCTTCAATAAATGGGGATCGTCGTCAATTCGCTGGCACATCACTTCACAAAATTGAATTCTCCTATCAAAATCATCTTCTCCGAGTTCATGAAGAATATGAATTTTATAAGGAAAGAACTTTTTTTTTTTTAAACTTTATGTACGGAATCAGTGGAAATATTTGTTAGTTTTGCGGCCTTTGGTATAGACAAAGTTTGATCCATAGCAAATTGTCCTAGTAAGTACTTCAACTTGGCAACATGCTTCATCGACAACTCTATTTTCATATTTTTTCTTATTGCAAATCGATCCCGTCTCTTCACATTTTCGTATCAATTCTAATACGTATTTATGGCTCACGTTTTTATCTTGATACCTTTCATTAAATGCTCTCGCGGTTCTGCGAGCACACCGATCTTGAGCTCCATAAAGGAAAATTATTTCTATTCTTTCAGCTAGCGTATACACCATTTGATTAACTCACTGTTTTAACTAAAATTGAAAAATTGCACGCGTCAAACTGACAGTTTTAACAATAATAAATCGCCTGCTTTTTAAACGCCTTAAAAATGTAAGGTATTGCAGTATTTTTTTGTACCTATTAGGTAGGTTTCGCAAAAAATATAAGTGAAATAAATACACATACAAAGTTATAAGACTGCAAAGATTTTTGCAAAAAATTTGAAGACACTCTTTTTTCTCGCACATAACGGTACACATTCTTTACTTAAAAAAATTAATAATTTGGTTGAACTAGATGTACTGTTTGTTACCACACATTTTAACTTCTAAATTGCTTGTATTTTTTTTGATGATCTATTATAAAAAATGTAAGAATTTTAAAATGATGTAGGTACCACACTAAAAGTATTCATTTAAAATACCAAAGTTTGGCGTAAATAAAATATTCATTATTTCTAGACATTTTCGCTAACTATTTGCTTACACATTTACCGATTTCATTTTTTTTAGTACCGTTGAATAGAGAATTTACGCTGCTTACTATGATATATCACACGATGGGGGTTCCCATATGACATATTAAAGTGAGGAGACTGGAGGTGAGGAGGTGATTGACAGAACTTCAGTAAATCCATAATTAAACGTCTCCCTGTATATCTAATTTGACGTTTTTTTTTTTTTTTTTTTTTGGAGAAAGTTATTAAGGGTGGATCGTTTTGAAATGAAAGCACTGTATAAAAAAAATCATTAATTTACTAATCTATAACAGCTACAAATATTTCTTTATTGACCGTCTTATATATGCACATCGCATTTCTTTTTCCATCTAAAATATAAATGCCTAATAAAAGAAAGTCCTATATTTGCAAATATATCGGTCAAAGATGCCTAATCTCGCTGTTCAACTACAGGCATCGAAAAATTCGTATTTTGAATTTTGGCGGCACGCAAGCTACGCCTCTGTAATGCCGGAATGCTCTCATTGGCTGGGCATATTCGTCTTTTAACGTATGCTCGTGTCGGATTGATTTGAGGTTGTCCGATCGATTGAAAGATGGCGCGGAACGTGATTTTGCGATCTGCAAGTATCAAAGCACTTAGAGAGACTTAGGTTTTCTTAATACAAATAAAAAAAAATATTCACATTTTTTTTATTGGATTAATAACACTGCAGCCAGAACCGAAAGCAAATTGGGAAAACCCATAATAAAACATACAGTGCCTCTATCTGTCGGAGAATGAATGAAACAAAACAGGTTCTGTAATGTATGGCATATATGACGTGTGCGCCGTCTTTCGGTCGAGCGGATAACTTAAAACAACTCGACACATTCGTTCTATTCACTTTCATTTCTAAAGGGGGATGGATATCCTATCGACCTATCCTGTGGATCACATAGTAGCCTACCGACACGACGCGTGACAGTCGCGAGTCGCCTGAGGGCTACAGGTTGTTTATCTTCCCGCTTTTACTGGTTCCGTTCGTTTTTCATTTTTACACATTAAAATCTATAATAAACTAATCTGACTATGCTGTATAAGTGTTGTGCACCTGGATGTCGGGAAAATTACTCTGAAAGCGGGCCTAAAGTTCATGTGTTTATTTTTCCAAAAGAGAGTAATTTGCAAAACAAATGGTTAGCAGCAATGCCGGGAAACGATTGAGTGTCTGGTAAATACCCTAACTTGTGTGAATTATATTTTCCTAAAGGTAATCCAATTTGCAATATATTTCTGAGTAGGATCGCATAACAGGTAAAATTATTTTAGTTAATTTAAAAAATCCATGATTAAAGGAAAATCCTATCCCAACTGTTCCAAATTACCCCGATTATACTTCAAAAAAATTAGTTGTGAAAAGTTGCATCTTTTGCAAGCTCTAGAGCAAAGTAAACAAGAGTTTAATATTTATAAAGAGGAGACATATTTCTGCAATTTTGAAGGGTTTTTAAATGTTTTAATGTTAAGGGTGGGTGGTTTTCAGTATCAAATTCTGATAATTTTATATTATTTAAATTAGAATATACTTCTGGTCCTCTAATAACTTGGGCAATTGTTATTTATTATGATTTGAAATTAGAGACGTATTTACATGGCCAGTCTACTTCTGTTTTGATACCAAATTTAAAGTCACTCTTTAAAACTAGGAATTTCTATAAGTTAGGAAATATGGTAGATAGAATTAATAATAAGATGATCTCCCTTAAGTTTTAATGCTGAAACTTTAAGTTACCTACTAATTACTGGAAATTAAATGTATGAACCATCAACCAAGCCAAATTACTAAGGTGGTAACGAAACTGATTCTAACAAAACTAAAAACATAATACATTTTGTTATAGATATTCTTTCAAGTATAAAAGGCTCTGATTAATTAACACAAAACTTAAAATTTGTTTCAGAACAGCTAACTTTATTATGTTTAACAAGGGAGAGGTATATATATTCACTCAGCCCAATTATCTTATGTTCAATTTTATTTACTATCAGTCCCCATTGTTATAAATATTTGCCTAACCATGTCCATCTTATACTGCCTCATCCCAAAACAGTAAAAAACATTTGCAATACATTTTTAACCGATCCTAACATTGATAAAAGAAAATATTTTTTAACCTATGCTTAGAATATTTTTCAGTATCTAACATACAATAAAGACAAAAATGGTATCTTTTTTTTTGATGAAATTCATATTGACCCCTGTTCGGATTATAAAGGAGGCAATACTGTAGGAATTGCAGTAAATAACAATACTAATGCAACATCTGCAGTGGCATTTATGCTAACTAGCCCATGTTCAAGTTTCAAAGAAGGTATTCATATATGTCCTGTGTCCAGAATAAATTTGGAAATGTTATATAAGTTTGTTAAAATAATAATAGAAAATTTAGAGGAAATTGGTTACCTAGTGTTTTGTACAATTACTGATAATAATGCAGTAAATAGTAGAGTAATATTATTTATAATAGTATTATAATGAGTAATATTTCACCCTTTAATAAACTCAGCATGGTTTACCCACATCCTATTGATCCAGCAAGAACCTTATTTTATCTTTTTGACATAGTTCATTTAGTGAATTGATTTTTAATAACTAGCTTAATTAAAAACCTGATCAAAAATTTTATTATCTTAATTTTGAGACAGGTCAAGAAAAATGTGCTGCTTTTTCCATCATTAAAAGACTGCATGACTTGGAACAAGACAAATTATTAAAACATGGCTATTCACCTAGCTTAAAAGCTTTATATCCATTATCTATAGAGAGGCAAAATGGTAAATTAGCAGTTAACATTTTTAATCCTTTTGTAATCAAGGCTCTGAAGAGTTTTGTTAGTAATATGTCTTTTTCACAAGATACAGCAGATTTTATTAGCATTATAGAGACATGGTGGAAAATTGTAAATGTAAAAAGTTCCCTTAAGGTAAAAAATTTACTAGATAAGTACCAAGAACCTTTTACCAAAATAGTAGTAGAGCCATATTAAAAAAAAAACTAGTACTTATTGTAAAAAAGATTCAACAAATACAATAAGGGGTTTTTGTTTTGAAAATTTGTTTTGCCAAAAAAAAATCGAATGAGATGCGACTTAGAATTGTGTTCACGTTCTGGCAGCCCTGTTTAAACCAGAAACCCTTAAATATCATTCAGAAAATTCACATACTATGATCATTTTACGTTAAAACTTCTGATGATTTATATACACTGCTAAATGCTTAGGCCTACAGATGATGTCACACGTTAAGCGTTCCGGCCTTATAATAGGACGTATTGGTCTGTCTGTCTATACGGAGGGCCATTAGAATTTGACTTAATTGTATACCTTACATTCTTTACTTTTTGCATTTATCAAACTAGTATATTTTTAGATAAGATTCATTTTATACATTTTAGTAATGAGTATGAAAGGTTTCAACATACTTACTAGTGAAGACTGACTCACTGCCAATTCGCGCGCTTCTTGTCTTGGATTTTCTTGAACGGATAATAATACATTCATTTTGGGATTTTCATTAAGCAGATTTATGAGAAATAATTCTTTTTCTAATGTGGCATTTTCAATTTTGCTTAAAGTACCTTGAGATATCGGTGATAAATCAGGATACACGTATTTGAATTAGACATCATGGAAGTTAGCAACAGAATCAGAAACAAAAATCAAATTTTTACAGTCGCCCAGATAAGTTCTGCACGCAATCTATTTTTTTTGCATATTTAAGGATTAAATCTGATTTTAAACATCTAAAATAAAGTTAAGAGAAAAACTATAATTACATATAGACAAAAAAAGTGTAGATTTGATTTTTTTTTCGGCATAAAAGATAAATGTTTGTAAAATAATAAATTAACTTAAAAAATCGTAGTATTAGTAATAATTTTGTTACACCTTCAAACTTGGCACATAAATAAAAAATAATAAAATACATGATATATCTCAAAGACACGTTTTTTTCAGGGGATGAAGGGGTGTAAGCCACCCCCAAATAACTTAAAAAATCGTAGCAAGTAGTAATAATTTTATTGAAAAGTTAGTAGGGGAAGTTTTTTCTCCACAAATAAAATGGTAATCCTCTAATTTCAGGAGTGATGCATTTCGGCAAGTGTTCTTGCCATCATCAGACTCTAAAATATATTACAAACAGTCAAACAGTGCCAAAAAAAATATACGAACATTTTTTTCTTGACAGGTGACATAAAAAATACAGATAAAATTATGAAATTGTAAAATACTTACTGAGTTACTTAACACATACACAAATTCTAAACAATAACAAACAATACGTATATCGTTGATTGAATATTTGGGAAGATACGCAATCCTGTGTTAAAAAGTGTACCCGTTCGACTATCGGATTGCAGTTCAGTTTCGTGCACCGTGCGGTGCTGCCGCGAAGCGTGAAATCTAGGAACGATTTATTTTAGCTGGTGGACTGGCCTCTTTGAGTCAGGTTTTTAACGACGCTGGAATCTCCAATTACGCGGCCGTGTTTGATATTTTTTTAAGACATAGGATGATGCCGTCAATTATGTTTTTATTATTTTTTTTTAACATACAACACAGTGGTGTCATTTAGGTGGTCAAGTGATGAGTGATCTACTTAAGGGTGGAGACATTGAAATTTCTTAAAAGTTAAATTTTATAAACAAATAATTACTTACTTAAATAAGTTTTTGAGACAAAAATTAATACAAAATATATATATATATATATATATATTTAAATACGTGACGTCAATAGAGGTGGTATAATTAGAGGAAAGTTGAGCAATATAGTTTCCTTTTATAATAAAATCAAAATACTTCCTAAATTTTGCAAAAAACTGAAATTTGGGAAAATCATTTTAATTTTTTTCTGGTGTTATTAAAAAATATATAACAAAAGTATTTATTAAATGAATAAATTATTGTGACCACTTTTTCTCGCCTATACGATGACACCATTAAATTTAAAATACGACGTTCTGTCTTTAAAGAGCCATCATCAACTTTGTTTTTCTTTTTCGGCTCCACCGGTTATCTTATTTATGATTTTATATACTTTTTTCATATCTTGTTTCTATTTCTATTTTGTTTTTATAAAATGTATACTTTGTTATATTTATTAGTTTATTTAAATGATTTCTATAAGCTTTGTAAGTGTTTATAATTCATGATCGTAATGTTTTTGTAGGTTTTTCTGCAGTCTATCCCTGTACCGTGTTTAATTGAGGCCAAAGAGGTTTAGACAGTCCTCTTGTTATCCATTCCGTCGCTCTTTTTTTAGTGTTTTTAAACATTTCTATTCTCTCAGATGCCTTCATAATTTTTGAAGTTTTTTAACAAAAATAATAGTAGCATCTTCAGAGTCCTGAATTTCTGTAACCTCCAGTCATAGTTTGTGAAATTTAATGTTAATAATTCCAAGTCATTAATTTTTTAATTAAATTTCAACCATAATTGGATAGTGATCTATGACACAAATAATATATAACAAGTTATTTGTTTTGTTGTTGTGCTGGTGTTGATAAAAAATGGATGTAAGCAGGAGTCTGAGTCATATCTATTTTTTACTTTAATATAGAGCAGAAAACCACAATTTGATATGGGACTGAGATATTCATTTACTGTACTGCTATTTAGTCCTTCAAGTCAATATCTATATCCTCTGTAAAGATTTCTATATTATTTTGCAATTTGTCATCAAAAAACATTATCAGCGAATCATTACTATTAAATCCTCTCCATTATAGTATGCGCTATAACCTTCAATATTAAAATATTCAGAAGATGTTAATTAAAAACACTCAATACACAACTCACGGCAAAAATAAACACAAATTAAATTTTGCTTGTTGAAATAAAAGTAATAATTTATCGACATTTTCTTGGTGAATTCTGACTAGACTGACTAAAATTAATAAACTTTTGCGAAATATCCAAAAACATTACATTAGAATACCTTGTCAAACTTTAAAACGGTTTTATTTGAATTATTCGATTAAAAAACAATGATTTTCAAAAATCCAAAATTACACAACATGCATTTGATAATAACCATAGAATAAACTGGAATCCTTCCTCAATTTTAGCAAAGAAACCAATTTCAAAATTACGTAAACTAAAGGAAAGTGCATTTATAATGTTAAATGAAGATAAATGCTTAGCTACTTGTTCGGTTGATTTTATTAATACATGGATTCCTTTGTTAAAAACAGCGGTAGAACAGAACCAGGCATTCTTAAAATTAATTAATAATTTAAAATATATGATATTCATATATTTTTTATCATTAAATTACATTAAGATCACACCCCTTTAATTTTAAAAGAAGTAGATAACATTTGAAGTTTTTGTTATCTTTCAAAACAGTTTGTCAAGCTATTAATCAACCGTGAAATTATATAAAAAAGTATTTAAAGTAATTATTAAAAGTATTTTAAAGGGAGGAGTTGTAAAGGAAGTAGTAACGAGAAATTTAAAAGATAGGTATACTTTGTTCATACCTTTAATTTAATTTAATTTAACTTTATTTACCTTGATAACGGTAGTAGATATAACTACCGAAACGTTGGTTCAAATTAGGTATTTTTATTTAAAAATTAGGTCTTCTCGTTGTTTTTATCGTTTTTAATTTTAATATTCATAACTAAGTTAGGTAGGATATTGAAAAAAAAACGAACTCGGAGATTAAACTTCAGTTCCTAGGTATATAAAAAAAATCTATTATACCTTAAGTAAATTATTGTATTTAAAACTTATTGAACTTAAATTAAATTAAGTATAACGAAAGATATCATTAAAGATTTACCTTCATATATATATACGTGAATAAGTCTATTTTCTTCATCTTTTCAATTTTTGAGCGTGTGAGATAGTATTTTCTAAATTGATTTTTGCTATAAGTGACGTAATACCCAATAAAATAAATAACTCATAACAGATCTAAGTAATAAAATACAGTGAAAACTAGTTTTGCGTGATTACTTAATTGAAAATTAAGACTTTATCTCTTTCATGGCACTCTATTTAAAATTATATTTTTTTTTTCTATGAATATAATACAAAAAAGTAGCAAATGGGGTATCATTGTTTTGTGAATATGATTTTCTATTAAAATACGTACTACTATACCAAGTGTCCCATATAAAATAAGAAAGTTAGTGTCACACAGAAAATAACTGAATGTTAAAATATCCTCTTATTAAAGATTACTTACCTTTCCAAAATTTGGGAACAGCCGCCTTATGATGCATTGTTCGTCTGCCACTTATATAAATGTAGTCTTTATTAAAATGTTTTTCATAAATAAGTCTATTTTTTAGTAAAACCTCATTCATAACATATATTTCCTGGTTTCCACAACTATTTATCCACTCAGCGAGTATTTCTGGCTTTTTTAAAGGGAACTTAAAAAAAACTTATAATATTGTTTGTCCTTTTCTCCACGTTACTGCATCCACGATAAACGCAAATATTCATTTTAAGTGACGACCTATTAACAAGTTTTATTTAAAAACAAACAAAATAAATCTGCTCAATTAAAAGTATTAAAAAATAATAAAAATAAAGGAAATTCAAATTTAATAATCTAGGTGTGTGCGAAAACTCCTAAGCCTGTTCGTCCGATCTCTAAACAATGAAATGATTTTTAAACGAGACCGGGGCGCGCTTCTTGTTGCGCCATCTATCCGCCAGCCGCTTTTAGTGGCACGATTTTGCCCATAAGGTTGCGCATCTTCCCACATTCTCAATCAACGCTTATATGGTACATTGCACAACATCTAGTGAATAGTTAAAATTATAACAAAATTGAACAATATGAGATTAGCAGATTTCTACTAAGTACTGGGAGCGAGTGAGAGAGAACCATCGGTCTGTAGTGTTATAAGGTGTGAACAAATAAACAAATAAATGTGTGTTAATAAATCAGATCAAATCAAATGTCAGTGTTACTGTTAGGACCCAAGTGTTGCTCTCAAATTGAGTTTGCTCATTAATATAAGTGTAAACCGGTGATTTGATGTGTACTGAAGCAAAACTTCTTTCAAGTTGATAATAAATTATATTGTCAAAAGTCTGGTCTTGCAATGGGTTCCAACTTGTCACCTTTTCTGGCAGAAGTGTTATGTTTTTTCTTGAAAGAGAAATCTCAAATTGCGAGATTTATAAAAAACATATAAGATGTTGATATAGGTACGTCGATGACATATTTACAGTTTTCACTGGTTCCACGGAGGACTTACTGGAATTTCAGGCATTTCTAAACTCTATCAATCCTTCTGTTCATTTCACTCTCGAACAGGAGCAATCAGGCAATCTACCTTTTTTAGACCTCTTAATTAAAAGAACAAACAACATAAAACTCGAATTTGAAATTTATAGAAAATCAACTGCTAGGGATAACGTTATACCCTTTTTTTCAAACCATCCAGTTAGTCAAAAGCTTTCCGCATTTAACTCACTTAACTCACTCTTTCTCAAAAACATTTTAAAAAGGAACTCAATATAATTTTTCAAATTGCTCGGAACAATGGTTATCCTGACAAGATTATAAATTCTCTTTATTTTAAACATCTTTACAAACATTTAAATAAGCCACATATGTATATACAAAACCGATGGCGTGTACAGAAGCATATCATATTTTGGAAACATATCCCATCAGGTTGCTACGAGTTTGTCGAGGGACTCCGATGAGCGGTTGCGTGTTTGTTTCAGAACTTCGAATAATTTGTCTAAATCTCTAGTCAACACCAAAGATAAAACTCCCGTCACACACAGATCCGGTGTTTACAGACTAAAATGTTCTCATCCTGACTGAAATGTGTGCTACATCGGACAAAGCGGAAGGAGAATCGAGACGAGAGTCAAAGAACATAATAAACTCATTGAAAAGAATAGAAACCGATTTATAACCAATACCTCTTCTCCTTTCGCCAATCATATTATTGAGACCGGACATGGGTTCGAGCCTGGGACGGATACCGAGGTGCTCCATGTTTGTCAGAAGGGGTTAAGGTTGCATCTTTTAGAAATCCTGGAAATAAATAAATGCCATCAAATCACCGGTTTACACTTGTATTAATGAGCAAACTCAATTTGAGAGCAACACTTTCTTTAATTCCTTGGGTCCTAACAGTAACACTGACATTTGATTTGATCTGACTTTGATGGTTCTCTCTCACCCGCTCCCAGTACTCAGTAGACATTTGATTTGATCTGGATTTGATGGTTCTCTCTCACCCGCTCCCAGTACTCAGTAGAAATCTGCTAATCTCATATTGTTCAATTTTGTTATAATTTTAACTGTTCACTAGATGTCGTGCAATGTACCATATAAGTATTGTTTGTTATTGTTTAGAATTTGTGTATGTGTTAAGTAACTCAGTAAGTATTTTACAATTTCATAAGGACCTCCAAATATTTTAAAATTTAATTAAATTTTCATGCCTTATTAATGAAACGTCCTGTATATGTTAGAGAGACACTTTTTTTGTAGTAAATGGGTGTAAGCCACATCAAATAGTTATCCAAAAACATAGTTTTTCATCAAAATGTATAACAAAATAGGTGTATAATAAAGTCTCATAATTCGTTAGAACAATAACAGTTAATATCATATGCGCTCGAGGCTTAACCGGATGGTTCTCTAGTCGAGAAACAAAAACCCCATTGTAAGGCGTCGCCACTATTTATACATTACCCCTGCTAGATGCATTTTGCTTCGAGAAGACGGTGAAAGTTAATATACCGACGACCAGTCCAAATAAAATATCAAAATTTTGGACTTTTTGTTTTATTCGCTTACTTTGCTATATAACATTTAGATGTTTTGTCTTGTGAGGTTGTAAAGTAGAGGTTTTTTATTAATTAGTTTGGGTGATTTTAATTTATGTTATTTATTTGTTTACACAAATGTCTTTCTAATTTTTTCATGATTTTCTTTTTACACTGCAGTTAAGTTGGATTATATTAGGTTAGTTAAGGTTAAGTGGTAAAGTTAAGTAATTAGATAAGGTAAGCTTAGGGAAAGCTGGGTAAGGTTAGGTAAAGTTAGGTAAGGCTAGATAAGGTAATACAGGGTCAAGTTAGGTTAAGTAAGATTAACTAAAGTTAGATAGTGCTTAGTAAAGTTAGATAAGCTTAGGTAAGAAAATTATTCAAGGTTACAATTTAGTCAAGACTAACTTAAGCTGGATTTTTATAATAATTATTCTAAATCGGCTTTTAAATATTAATAAATTAAAATATTATATTAACTTTTTTAAATAATATTTTAATTTACAAGGTTTTTATTGAAATTTAGTATTTAAGCTTAAATAAAGAGAACCTTTTTAAGTGTAATCGTTACATTCTGTGTGTCAAGTCAGTTAATCACACAATTTCAGTTATAATGGCAGGTATCCCAGGAAGACCGAAAAAAGGTGGAAATGAATTATGTATTTTGAAAATAGGACAGTTTTTATCTAATATAAAATACGAAATTGCAAATATTCATTGTTGTTCTCCAAGAGCAAGTCCTTCGAAGCTTTCACAACTCTGTAATTTTCTGAATTTAAAAGATAATTTTAAAAATAGAATGAAAATTTTAGCTTTAGTTAAAAGAAATTAATATGCAATAGCCCGTGTTATTAAAAAACAACCCGAACAAAATTTTGAATCTGAAAATAGCAGTAACTTAATGCCAACCACCGAAGTGCACAAAACAGAAATTCCTTAGATTCATCTAGTCAAAGACTCCAAAAACCACAAGTAGTCAATGAAAATGATAAAAATCAGCCGGCTCATAACATACAGAATATTTCAAATTAATTTTCTTTATTAGTTAGTACTGAAATAAAACGATTCATAAATAGTATAGGATATAACGCAACAGGCCGAAATAAGTCTTATAACATTTTTGGAAGGAAAATATATCTTCCTACCATATAACATGTGTTATTGTTTTTAAAGGTTACCGAATAAATTAAAAAAATGGACCATACGAATCAAAAATAATTGAATATGCAATATGCAAGCACAAAAATTGTAAATATTTTAAATTTATTTATGAAGTACGGGAGCAATTTATTCTAGTGAAAATTTTCCAAAAGGGTGTTAAATCTGAAAATCACATAGAAGAGTATGCGTACCACTTAAAAGGATATAAACGCAAGATCAAATTAACCAAATTATTACTATTTACTACAATTTTTTAACTTATTTGGGGGTGGCTTACACCCCTTCATCCCCTGAAAAAACGTCTGTCTTTGAGATATATCATGTATTTTATTATCTTTCATTTATACACCAAGTTTGAAGGTGTAACAAAATTTTTAACAATTACTGTGATTTTATAAGTTATTTATTATTTTACAAACATTTATCTTTTATGCCGAAAAAAAATCAAATCTACACCCTTTTTGTCTATATGTAATTATAGTTTTTCTCTTAATTTTATTTTAGATGTTTAAAATCAGATTTAATCCTTAAATATGCAAAAAAATAGATTGTATGCAGAAATTATCTGGGCGACTGTAAAAATTTGATTTTCATTTCTGATTCTGTTGCTAACTTCCATGACTTTGAATAAGTCCATACGTTTTTTTGGTTCTTGTTCTATCTCCGTATCCAATCATCGATAAGATTTCAATGTTGTGCTTTTCAGATAAATAGGACATTGCATCTAAATTAGGAAAAGTACTTAAATCTGATTACTACTATCATATTTGATTTAAAATGATCATTTAAAAAGTAAGACTTTCCACTTAACACCAGTCACTTTTAACAATGTTAAAATTTAATACTTTTACTGTTTAAACGAATATGGTATACTACAATTTTTCCAAGTTTCATAAACAAGTTATAAAATTCCTTACGAAAAAAAAATGTTTACAAAAAAAGCAATGCTCTTAAAGTTATGTGGTTCTAAAACCTATTCATAATACTGTAGCTTACAATATTATTCGGTGAAACCAAGTGGTTGAAAATTTGCAAATAAAAGATTATGAATTACGTGTTTTGGATATAACTTGATATAACTCTTTAGACATAACCAATAAAAGCCATGAAAAAAAGAACAATAACATTATAATTTATATTGCAATTTTGGGACACACTGTATATTAATTTTTACGTAAATCGTTTAAAATGTTCAAAACGATTTCCAAGTACATTCAGGATAATATTAAATAGTAAGTGTGCTAAATTTCTCGTAGGGCGTTCTTAAATGGAAGGCCGAAAAACTTACTTGACAATGAAAACTTTGTTTCTGAGATACTCTGTTCATTTACCAATACTATCAACAAAATAAGTATTTTCAAACACTTTTTATCTTAACTTTTTCTTTATGAATATACGGGTTGAAAAAAATCGCAAGTAAATATACTTGGGACCTCCTATATATGGCATGACAATCTGCATATTTGAGTTTATAAACACTACTTCTTTGAACATAAGGTAGAATTTGTTTATTGTCTATTGAGCCAAGGGAGTTAGTTCTGTTAAAAGATACAATATTAATAGACAATTATTGCTTAATACTCTGGAATGGAAATCTGTTAAGAAAAAGGGCTTAGGAAAATGTCAATACATATTTAAAATAAGGAGGGTCTAGAGAATGACCATTATTGCTTGCCTTTTTGTTTTTATTTTGGAAATTTGTTTGTCATCAATGCTTGGGTTGTATCGATTGTTAAGCATGATATCTTTGATAATATTTGTTTAATTAATAAAATCTGTGAACACTGATAAATATTTCAATGTCCACAACAGATTTTAATGACTTACTTAATAAAATAAGCGATTAACGTAACAATGTAAACAATAACAAGAAAGCATGCCATTTTGTGTGATTGGATTGGAAGCAGATAATGTGGTCCGTTTAAGTTGGATTTTGAAATTTTTGAAGGGGAGGTAATTGTTCTTAGTAATTGTGGTATCTAAGAAGTTAAGGCTGTTTAAAGATCATTGGAAACTATTGTAAACATACAGCTACAGCATCCATATTTAGAAAACATAATTTAAAACTTACTCAACTTAAAATCATATATTCAGTCAACAATATAGAAACGAAAGTTCTCTCTAGATTATCTTATTTTTAGTCGGCTAAAATTGAAGAAAATGGATTGGCCATGCCAATGCCAACTGATTCTTTTTTTTTTAAATTAAAAAACAAAAAAGTCCTTGTGACAAGCAAAATTTAAAAATTGAAAGGATATCAATATTATCCCGTTTAATTTATTTAGTTGTAAAAACCACACGATAATAGGTAAATCTTCGAGACGTGGAATTGAGGTGACAAAGTTACTTACGTCAAATGAGGCCTAAAAAGAGGAATATATAAATCTTTTATTTTTTGTACTCTTCTGTGTTCTTCAAAAATCAGTAAATCATTTTATTTTATTATTGCCTCGCTAATAACTTCACACATTTTGATATTTAATAAAATAAGTCTTCACATTGTTGGGAGGTAAAGTTTGCGGTCAATAAAATATCTATTATTACCATACATTGTTGCTTACTATTCGCCTGTTTGTCAACCGATTTAGATTTTATTGGTTTCGTAGAATAGACAGTTCTAGGTTCCTTGTAATGATGTGACACGATGGGGTTTCCTATTTGACATATGAGATTAGGTGGATTTGACCTTCTCACTTGGTGAGCTTACCGACTTTTATTAAATGCAAAATTAAACTTGCCTCTGTAATATCTAAATTAACGATTTTCTCGAGAAAGCTATTAAAAGTGGTTTGTTTTGGAGTACGCATAAATAAAATGTTGATATATTTTATGGCGTACTAGGCTAAAAGTAAAAAGTGTTTAAAATTCGTTTTTTTATCCTCAGGTTAAAGATGTATAAATTTTTTTTTATTTAAACAAAAATGCTTTTGATTTGTGGATAATATACAGGGTGTCCCAATTAAGCAAAGGATGTTTTGTGTGAAAAATGTGAAAGAGCGACTTTTAATTGTTTTTACGCTATCAATCAGTGGATAAAATGCCTCAACTTTACCAACTTAATCAGCTTTGTATCTGCAGAAATATAGGAGCATATTGCGGACTTAATTTAAAACAACCTGTTATGAAAAATGTGTTTAATTTGAAACTTCCGCAGTTCTCATGGTATTTTAAATAAAGTATAAGGACATGGTATTTTATATAAAATATACAATAGTAACATTGAATGAATATACTAAGATCCTAAAAAGAAAAATGATTTTTGATACAATCCCAGTCAACCACCCAAAAAAACCCATTGTCGAAAAGCAAATTCAAAAAATATTTCGTACAGTAAAAAAATAATAATTAACCAAATACGATTAAAAATTGCAAGTACTTACACAAAATAAAACCATCATTATACCGTGAAATCGTGAAATAACATACATTCATTATAAGTAATATATTATATTTGCCTATTACAACAAGAGATTGTCTCGTTTGTTTTTTTCGTCGAATTCGTCAAATCGAGTAGATTC
The DNA here is from genome assembly GCF_022605725.1 of Anthonomus grandis grandis. Taxonomy (NCBI): domain Eukaryota; kingdom Metazoa; phylum Arthropoda; class Insecta; order Coleoptera; family Curculionidae; genus Anthonomus; species Anthonomus grandis. The sequence goes on from NC_065561.1 coordinate 4,454,408, forward strand.
TTTAATGCTTGTTGTAAATAAGAGTATTAGATCTTTTTCACTTAATTTATTAGAAAATTTACCATAATTGAAAATCTTTTTTTTTTATAAATTGTCGTTCTATAACTATCTCGATTCTGCATGGTACCTCTATTATGAGTATTATGATTATAAAGAGTTATGTTTTAGAAAAATTCTCTTTTGTTTTACATGTACCTAACTTAAATAGATACAGGTAGAAACAATGGAAAGAATCATTAGTTGGAGTGTAGTCGATTTTATTAAGGGAAATAAGACCTTAAATAATCTTTGGGTACAACTTTGAAGTGAACTGTATTTAATTTAGGAGAACCCATCTTAATATTTATTCTAAATGATTAGTATGCCCCCTTACTGCAATTAATGAATGTAAAGAAATAAACGGTTTTAATTAATTTAAATCGCGCAAAACAAAATTCAATGCAAATAGTATCAGAGCCATAAAAAAAAGACAAACATAAAATAATACAATTTCTTATAATAATAAACTGGTTCGTGATTATTCAGAAATTCATTAAATTGGTAACAAAAAAAAAAATTCTAATAATTTAATAACAGCCGTAACGCACTATTAGTTGTTTGAAAGCCTCTCTAAAAGATTCTGTATACTGAACGGGCAAATTGCAAATAACTAAATTTTTATTATTATAGCTACTGCTCCCCTAATTGATTCCATACCTCATGTCAGAGTGCATTGTAGAATGCAATAATTTATTCTTAGAGCATACACAGCCAAAAATTTGGAAAGGTCTGAATCAAAGTTTTTTTTGTTAAGTTTATGTAAAGGTAATACCGTAAAGTTTTAGATACCTTTTGGGTGATTTAGACTGATGCATAGATTAGTAATTTTAAGCTGTTACATTTTGTGAGTACAAAGATTAGTTGTATTTGACAGTGATTCTGTTTTATGTCAAAATTACATTAGATTTGTTGGCATATAGTGTAAATACATTTTTATTTTATACATGACAAACCCGCATTTTTTTAAAGTAAATTGTTTAAAGTAATTTAAAATTATGACTTTTTGAAGTAATTTCTATTCTTTGTAGATTACTAATATTGTTTGTTAAAAGACATTATGCCATCTATTGCATTTTATTTACAAAATTTATGATTTGCGTTTTTCAATATCTATTACTCGCAATGACTTTGAATATTTCAGGAATATTTCGATCTGCTGTGGAAGCTGGTCCCAGCGACATTCTGAAGTTGTACAACGCTGCTGGTCAGCTACTTAATATCAGCGCCGATTTGCCGCCAAATACGCCTAATAATGTGTATTCTCTTAAGGTAAGATCTTACTCAAATTCATTTATTTATGTTTATAGTATAATGTCATTATATATTTTTAGGTTGTAGCAGCAAATGGTCTACCTATGTTACAAGAATCGACCTGTGTGAATCTAAAATCGCTCGAAGCTCGAGTATCTGCTGTTGAGAGGCAGATGCGAGCCGAGCTTCCTTTACCTCCGGTAGTAGAAGATCTAAGAAAGGAAGTTGAAGTATTTCGATATAAATTGGAAACAGATGAAAGCCTGAGCTGGCTTGGTATGTAGATTGTGATACTCTAAGTTATTGCATGAGTTTTTTTAAAGAAACAAAAATGTGGAAAATAAGTTGTTCAGCAAAAAAAAATGTTTTGCCAACTTTTAAGATACCGGGTGGTAAAGATTGAAAAAAAATATATGTTTTTTTACAATACCTGTGCAACCTCTGTAGATATTTTAGTAATATTTGGTATGCATTTTCTATGCATCAAAAGGCATTTTCTGAAGCTCACTAATTTTTTTTAATTGTCTCAGTGACGTTCGTGCAAGGTTTAAAGTAAATATTATGATGAAAAATATGGTATACCACTGTTTACTTAGCCTTTTAACCTCTTTTGTTTTTTACTTACCCTTTCAAATAATGTATTAACCTATTAATCTCTATTAACCTATTAAATGTCTGCTGATGATTGTCAGTTCTTGCCTCTTTTAAAGTAGACACTTTTTTGTGCAATTTTGATCAATTGCATCAAAATGGCACATTATTCAAATGCAGACAAGACCGATATGCATTTTGTTTATGGTCTTGCTAATGGAAATTTATTGCAAGCATCTAGGATGTATGCTGAAATGTACCCTCAACGAATGGCACCTGATCATACATTATTTGCACTCCTTCATCAAAGACTAAATCTAAAGACTACGAGAAACTGGGACTTTTTAATCAAGAAAGCATGCTTGTGGTCGCCAACGGGATATTAGATCACCGGACTTGGAAGAAGCAGTACTTAATTTAATTGATGATCAACCTGACACCAGTACTAGAAAAATTAATCTGCAGCTACATGTCAATCATATTACGGTATGGACTATTTTAAAGGATCAGTTGAAATTGAAATGAAATTGTCAAAACAGTGGGCTGCCAAGGCAGTTGTGCATATAGGTCTCGTGATGGACCCGTCATGCAAACAAATGTCAAATGTAAAATCAGTTATTATATCCTTATCACATACAACAAGTTCAGGCTGTATTACTATGAGATTTTTCTAGGTATCTTGAATTTGCTCGTTGGATGTTAGAAGTCATTGAGCAAAACCCTCAGTTTTTAAGGCAGATTCTATTTACCGGCGAAGCTAATTTTTCCAGAGAGACAATCATTAACTACCATAAACACCACATTTGGGCAAATGAAAATCCCCATGCCATAGTTGAAGCTCATCACCAACAATAATGTTCTTTAAATGTATGGGTTGGAATCATTGGAGACCACCTTATTGGCCCACATTTTCTACCACAGAGATTGAATGGGAAACATAAAACACACTCGTTTTCACCAAGTAATGTGGTTTATGTACGATGGGGCTCCTGCCCATTTTAGTTTATTAGCACGTCGTTGTTTAGACAGAACATATCCAAATCGTTGTATAGGCCCAGGAAGTTTTGGCCACCTCGGTCACCAGATATGAATTCACTAGATTTTACCACATAAAGTCATTTAAAAACGTTGGTGTACACGATTCTGCTACTCAATATTGATGACTTGAGAAATCGAATCATTAATTTATGTGCCGTAATTCAAAATTTCCACGAATTTTTTATGGGATTCATCGACAAATGGCAGAGGGTGGTAATTTTTAAATTTTTTTGTAATTATTTAATTTCTTTTTCCTTCTTTTTAAAACAAAAATTAGAATTACATCTAAACATTAAAAATAAATAGGCAATACATTTAAGTAGATGGATTTTATTTTTTTAAACGAATACGCAACCTCGGACAAAAGAAAGTCAAGAGATCAAATTTGCTCAGAAATAAATGAGAATTACAAAAACAACAAAAAATTAAAACAAAAAGCGGCGAACCATATTTTTCATTAAAAATATTTAGTTTAAACCTTACTTACTGACGTTTGTTCACTGTACAAATAAAAAAAAATTAGTGAACCTCAGAAAATGATGATATGAAAATATCTACAAGGCTTTTACAGGTATTATAAAAAAACATATACAGGATATCCCGAAAGTAATGGGACATAGAACAACAGTAGATTCCTTTACGGCAAAATAATGTGATTGAGGTCAACTTGCCTTATCCTAACTTTAATAGTAACTGAAATACAGGGTGTCAAGTATACGAGTATTATTTGATTTATCGTTTTTTTCACATAGGTCCTGAACCAATTGACATACTGACATGAAATTTAAAACATACGAGAATCTTTTAAAATACATTCATCTTTTAAAGAGAAAAATAAAATTTCGTATACAATTTTCGTGTTTTCGGTAAGGGCGCTCGTTGCGTTGGTTTTTACTTTTTTAAAACCCCTAACTTGTTTTCAGCCCCGTGTATGGGTTTAAAAAGTACCAAAATAAATTCCTTTTTTAATTTTACATAAAAAATTTATACTTTATTAAAGTCGCCAGAAGCAACCATTTTCGACATAATCACCACTTAAAAAAATTCAAAATAATATTTATTTACTACTTTATTTAAATCGCATCTTTGGCAGTTGGCGTTTGTTTTAAGACAATTTATTTGTATTATTTATATTAAACTTTATGAATGTCAAATAAAACTTTTAAAACGAGTAAAAAAGTTTAATCATTTTAAGTAATGCGTAGGCATAATTTGTTTACCAATTTGGAGATGCGTGATATGGTTTGTGTATATTAGCGACTAAATTTTAATGGACGGCAATGTAAGCGAATCATGTGTTGGTAAAGTACTTCAGAAAGAAGGCCTCTTCTGAAGTTCATACCACTGTACACCAATTCAGTGTTTAATCCCAGATTTGAACCAGATTTGCAAACCATGCAGTTTCGTCGTCAGTTTAAAAATATGCAAAACGCAGATCCAATGCTTATTAGTAGAGTGTTATTCACAAATGAGGCTACATTTACTAGACCCGGCGTATTTAACTAGAAATGCTCATATGTGGGATACTGAAAACCGCCACTCAGTTGCCAGTCGTCATTTCCAGCATGAATTTAAAGTTAACATTTGGTATGGTAATATTGAAAACCATATAATAGGCCCCTATAAACTACCACCTAATTTGAACGGAGCCTGGTACTTAAATTTCTTACGAAATGAACTTAAAGGTCTTTTGGAAGATATGCCATTTAATGTTAGGCAGAACATGCATTTTATGCAAGATGGCGCGCCATGGCATTTTTCTCGACAGATGATGGCAGATTGATGGGCCTATTTATTATTTTCCGAGATTTCTGTTGAGGTGACTGTATTTGAAAATCATTGACTAACATGTTCACGGCAGTATTTAGATCTGGAGGATTTTTAGTTTGTTTAAGTGCACCTATGGGTTCTTTTAAACCTTTCAATAAAACTCCTAAAGCTAAATTACGGCAATACTGAGACAACACCAGAGATCAGTTTGCTATATAGTGTGTCGAAATATAAAAGATTTGTAAATTTAATAAATGTTTAATCCTATTATAAAACTGAAATGGTTTCTCATTTCAGTCATTTCAATATTTACAGTATAGGCATCACGCTTATCAGCATAAGCATTAAGTAAATCGTTTTTAGGTTCTTGCCAATTTGTTACTGAACAAGAGGAGATATTAATTGCGGATTCGGTTGGCCGTGAAACTCGGGAACCATATTTAAATATTCCTGTTTTAAAATATAACATATAAAATGGAACATTGTGAGCTGAGATCTTAAGCGATATAAGTTTTTAAATCTTAAAGAAATTGGTGAGCCTGAACTAAAATCCTCTGTATCTGAAGATGATGAACTTTCATATCAGCTATTACTATCAAGATTATATTATTATGTACATATGTACTTACAGCAGAACCAGTATTTTATCCATGTGCCCTGTCCTCCAATATCCCTTTGAAGTCTTCGTCTCTGGAAACCCTGGTTGCTGTCACGACGCTGCTGTTCAGCGGCGTTGTACTGTTCCTGGATCTTCTCGTTGAACTCAATTCACTCAACTGGTTAGAAGCACGAAACGGCGTAGAAGTCTTTAAAAAATTAGAAAAAAATACGTCAGAGAGTCCTAAAAACCGACTGGGCCAATTATACAGGGTGATTTTTATAAGAAGGTCATGCTTTTGGGGGATGATATAAAAAATTAAGAAAATAATTTTTAGTTTTTTGACTGTTTAAGATATCGGTGTCAAATTTTCTCAATAAAGCTACCTAATAAAGATGCTTTAAATGTAAAAAGTAAATGTTTTAGTTTCAACCAGTGGCGTAGATCAGATAGGCGTTAGAGTAATTTTTTAATAAAAAAAAATAGTACGCCACTGATAATCAAAAATTTTAAGAATCCTTGGTTTAGTTAACAGAAAAAAAGGTATCCTGCATCTTTTTCCCAAAAGGCACCATTTTATCAGAATTTAAAAATAAATAACTTTAATAAAAACTGAGGAAAAAAAATTATTGAATAACGTTAAAAAATACTAAATAATAAATAATAATAATTAATAATTAATTTAAAAGGTGCTCAAAGTGGCCGCCATTTTGTTGGATACAGAGCCTGCAGCGTAATGTTAAATTCTCGTGAATTTTCTAAATAACTTCACCATTATCTTTAATTTCGCCTGCAGCTACTGCAGTGCGAGCCAAAAGATCATGTTTATCTGGCACAGGTGTAGAATAAATAAGTTGGTCCAAATGACCCCACAAATAAAAATCACAGGGATTTAAATCGGGGGAGCGCGCTGGCCAAGCCACTGGGCCTCCCCTCCCAATCCAACCTCTAGGATATCTTTGGTTCAAATATTCCCTGACAACGCGACCATAGTGTGCCGGACAACAATCATGTTGAAGCCACATTATTTGCCGAACATCCAATGGCACATCTTCTAAAAGTTCAGGCAGTACATCTCGAAGAAAAATCAAATAATTCCCTGCAATGAGACGTCTTGGCAAATGTACGCAAATGTACCAATCAAGTTCTCCCCTACGATGCCTGCTCAAACATTCGCAGAGAATTTTTGTTGGTTTGTGGTTTCTTGGGTTGAAATGTCCCTCTCGGCAAAACGTTGATTCGTCACTAAACAAAATAGCTTGGCGAATGTCTGGGTGTTCAGCCCCTTGTTGAAGATACCAAGTGGCAAACGCGAACCTATTAGCATAGTCTTGGAGCAACAGATGCTGAACCTTTTGTTTTTTAAATGGATAAAGGTGGTTATCATGCAAAACTTTCCAAACCAACGTTTGGCTTATCCTCAGGTGATCAGCAATTTTTCGGGTACTTGTATTTGGATCCTCTTCAATATTGTGAAGTATTTTCTTCTCAACATTATCACAAATAGTCTTGCACGAACTCTTATGCCTGGGTTCACCTAAAACAAAAAGTACATGTTAATTTTTTGTTTTTATTTTTTTTAAGTAGGTACTTACTTGTAATTGTCCTCTCTCACGTAGACTTCTGTCGACCTTAAGAAAAACTCTTCTCTCTGGGACCATTCGATTGGGAAAACGTTCAGCATAAATCGCGCGAGCCAATACAGCATTTCCTCTGGATGCATATCTGCCAATTCATTCCACGTAAATCGCTCCATAACATTCAAAATAAAGCAACGGCAGAACAACTACCTTATTTAAATTAATCAGGAAGATGACGTTATAACAAAGTTTTGATTCGTATGTTAAAAATATTCTAGCAACCGTCAAAGCTATTAGTTATTTTGTTATCACGTCCCTCTTTGCAATTTGCGTGGCATTGAGTTAGCGAATATGCACACTCGGGGAATCCGATGAGTTCGTGCGAGACCAAATACCGAAATTAAAGATGTGAAGTTATTCAGAAAATTCACGACAATTTAACATTACGCTGCAGGCTCTGTATCCAACAAAATGGCGGCCACTTTGAGCATCTTTTAAATTAATTATTAATTATTATTATTATCAGTGGCGTACTATTTTTTTTTATTAAAAAGTTACTCTAATGCCTATCTGATCTACGCCACTGGTTGAAACTAAAACATTTACTTTTTACATTTAAAGCATCTTTATTAGGTAGCTTTATTGAGAAAATTTGACACCGATATCTTAAACAGTCAAAAAACTAAAAATAATTTTCTTAATTTTTTTAAAAACTTTAACCCCCTGTATTTTGCTTCTGAGGCATTTCCGACGCATAGTGTCTTATATCAAAAGTTATATTTGAACGTCCCCTATCATCCCCCAAAAGCATGACCTTCTTATAAAAATCACCCTGTATAGTGATGCCACGAAACTTGTTTTTTAAAAAAACTTTATTCAAATAGAAAACGACTAATCTAGTACAAAGTTAATTCAAAACTATTTTTTTAAAACAATTAATATAAAAAGGTTAAATCGGGTAAAATGCTGAAACGTTAAATATAAAATAATGATGTGATAATATTATATGATTACTATTTAGATTTATAAGAAATATGATATATAACTTAGATGCTCTTTGGAATTTCGATCTACGGGATCAAAAATATGTTATTTTTTTATGGCTCATGCCCATGTATTGGATAAAACATGGCAATGACTTGTGAACGAATGAATTACCATCGCCCTATTCTATTAACTGCATCGAATACATTTTTTGATCATGCATACATATTTTTTTAAACTATTTTGTTTAAAAGATGTAGACAAAGAACGGACCTTAAATAAAAGATTGCAATCAACAAAAAAAATTAAGACAGAACTGGTTACTCACAAAATAAGCTGGTAAATAAGAACATAAAAATATGGTCATACTTATATGGATACCTCGCAAATCTAAATTCTTATTAATAATTTAAATCCTAATGATTATCTTAGTTAAATAAATTGCTTACATCAAATTTAAACAGAAAAATGTTAAGATTCTTACAAGTTGATGTCATTTGGAATAACAATTAATTAACATTTATTTCAAGCACCTAGAACCTAATACCGCTAAGCCACCTTTACCTTTACTTTCTTGTCTTTTAAAAGTATTAAACTTTGATTTTATGAAGTCATTGAATCCATTGGCAAGTGAAATAGCAATTCAAATAATGTATTTCAAATATGTAAAGTAATTTGTTTGATTTGAAATATTTTCTTTTAATGGTTTTTGCTCTAAGTCAGAATGTTGTAAAATATTGTGTGTATTTTAAAGTTTTTATACTAACGTATTTTTAGGGTTTTATAAGCAACTTCCAGAACCACTGTCTAGTGAAGAATGTCGACGATTGCAATATAGAAGAAAAAGCGATTCTGTTAAAAAGAGAGTTAAGCAAAATTTTGCTCATATTTGGTAAGTATATATATTCACTATGTCTTAAGTTTCTTCGCTACTCACATTTATAATAGAAAAAGATTTATTGAAGATTTTTAAAAAGAAATATTAAATAAAAATATTTTAAAAAGAATATAGTATGCCAGTAAGTTAATATTGCAATTATTCAGTTGTTTTTTTTCATAGCGATTAAAATTTTTTTGGTGGCAGTATTCACAAGTATTTCTAAATTATTTCAAGAAACTTAAATCTTTATTATATATTCGTTACTCTTTTTAACAGTATGGTAGTAGAAAGCATACAATTCTTGGTCATCATCTGCGGGAGCCTGAAGACTTCTAGTTAAACCTGTCAGAAGTTTAAGTTATAAACAAGGGTACCTAAGATAGAATTCTGCGGCAGTTTAAAATTAATTATTTTAGTCTTAATATCCATTTATATTACTATCTACAGGGTGACCCTAAAAGATAACGACAAGCTTTAATCGGCGGTAGGGTACATTAAGTACAAGCTTTAAATTCTGAAGATTATCCATATAGATTGACTGGCTTTTTGTCAATTTATTTTGGACATATAGAGTGGCTGAAAATATGTCGGTACTGCAGCTAACTTCCTTATTCTTTAAGATACAAATATGATTGAAGTAGAAAAGCTATCGCAATTTTTTTTCTCTGATTACTGATTACTATGTAAAAATCCCGCTCTTTCGAGTTAACAATAAATCAAAAAATATATGCCAAAAAAAACAAAAAACAGTTTTAAACTTACGACGAAAAACCTAATTATAATCATATTTTACTTTTGGTCTGGTATGCTGAAAACTGGCCAAGAAGCACTAATCCAGTGCGTGTTGAAGCATCCATATATATTTATTAATTGAACTATACGGGGTGGTCGGTAGTGAATGTGCCAAGAAGCAATTCTAGGTTCAACCTTAGTACAATCTCGCTCATTTAGATACTAAAGATTAAAAAAAAAATATTATAAAAATAAAGATACTATAGATACTAATATTTAATTTTCGTTTCTGTTTTTTCTGTAAAGCTCAAGTTGTTTTTGAGATATCGACAAAAAACTGAGGATCGGGTGTTAGTAAAGAGCGTAGTGAGAATTAGTTTTTTATGTGGACTGTAAGGCTTAGCTGATTAACTGAAACCGAATACCTATATATGTTATCACTTTAAAACTCGATTTCGCTTTTTAAAAAATGTTTATTTAATAAGATAATTATTATTTAATTAAAATAATTATTAAAACTTCAAAATTCAAAGGACATAGATGAAATATACAACTTAAAATTAATCTTACAGAACTAACTTAAAATTATCATATGTGCTGTATTTATACAAAATAGTACAGCGGTGTCAGCGGTTCCCATGGTAGGAGCATCGGGCGCAGACAATGGTAATGTTGCCAATTCCTAGAACTGCTGACTCTGGTTCGTTGCGAAATAACACACGTTTGTATTTTATATATATATATATATATATATATATATATATATATATATATATATATATACCGGATGGTGCGTCGGAATATATACAGATTGGTCTCTTCAAAAAGTTATCTTAAATTTTTTCTGTAAAATGTACAGGGAAGCCAATAATTGACCCCCTTAAAATTTACATGGGATTTCCTATGTTCCGCTTGGCGACGCACCACCCGGTATATAAAAATACTTGTCCTAACTGATAATCAATGCCACATCAAGCCCATACTGTAAAACCTAGAAATATGAAATTTGAAGACAACATTCCTATAGTTATGTAGACATTCACCAAGAAGGGATTTTTTGAAATTCCATCGAGAAGGTGTTGAAACCACCCCTTATGTATCATAGCTTCAAAACTATGTACTTTTTAAAAAAAAACGGTAAAACACGTCATTTTTATTTTATTTTTTTTTACTTAATTTCCATTTTTTTGTTTTTTTTTAAAGGGGTTAAAACCACCTTTTAAGATTTTAACATCTTTTTTTTATCCTTAAATTGATTGCTATTCGGAAAAAAAACTGCAAAACACTTACAAATAAAATGAAATTAAACACTCAATTTAATTTCATTTTAGGGAAAACAACAGATTCTCGAAAATTCCGCCACCTGAATTCTGAAGGAGTGAAATGAAGTGAAAACTTCTTCTATGAAAATTCATTCTCTTTAAACTTATAGCGTTGAAAATTGATATTTTTACATATTATGTATACCTAAGTAGTGCTTTCAAAATAAAAATTGTGATTTAAATTTTGTTTATGCCAGGGGTGTATTAAGGTGTATTAAGATTTTAACCCCTATAATTATTTACTAAAAAAATGATTTCAAAAACGATTTTATATTTTAGCAAACGAAAAAAAAACTGGTATTTCATAATATTACAAGTCGCAGGGCCAGACTCTAAAGATAGCAGGGATCGATTTAAGACGGGATTGCTTTACGCATGGACAATCATTCTGGCACAAGAAAGCAAAACAAAAAATGTTGTTTACAAATAAGTCCTTGAGTAGAACTTTTCTTTTATTTTAAAAATTCCACGCGAGCCACGCCGCGGGCATTCAGCTAGTTTTTTATAATGCGTTTAAAAAGATCAATAAAAAAGGAATGCGCGCTAATGATATGGCAAAATTCCCCTCTCGCATTTCATGCGTCGTCCCCGACTATTCCCTGGGCGAACTGTACAAGCATTTTTATTTCTATTAAATCCTTTCCCCGCGCTACTATAGTACTTTGTCGATGTTCAATAGTAATTCGAGCTTATTCGCCTTTATCGTTATAGATTTATGAAACAATGTTCAAACCTTAGGTTTAACTGCGGTCACTAGATGTCGCGACGTTTACCATTTGGTAATTTTATTATAATTATTGTTTTTCATGTAAACATCACAACTATGTAGTGTAAGGTAAGGTTTTTTTTACTTTTTAAACATTATATGTATATTTTTTTTCCTTTTTGATTGTAATTTCGTTAATTTTTGTTTTAACTTTTAATTTTGACTTACCGTTTGTTATTTTAACGTGTTTCTCTCAAAAGAAAAAAATAAATTTTAGAGTTATGTATTTAGATGAGTGAACTCATCAAAATACATAACACATGCCCAGTGCCGGATTTACAAATATTCCGCCTTACGCCCTGTGTGAAATGTCGCCCTAAATGAAAAAATTACGGAAAAAAATTCCGTGCCACGCCCTATTTTAACTCCAAAAATGTTACTAAAAATACCATTATTTGTAGTACAGATCAAAGCTTAACTGAGTCCAAACGGTCTTAGAATACTATAATATACCTAAGTTTAAAAATCGAGATCTGAAGTCATAATTATATTTTGCTATAAATTGTTAATTAAATTTGATTTATTGATATAGATAATGACCTATTAGTAATTTTCACACTGTTTTTTTTTTAACTTTTTGGGTTGACAATCTATTTAATATGGGATATGTGGAGGGAATCTACGTGACCCTCTCCCTTATTTCGGTTTATTCGGGAAATATATAATAAAAAACTAAGGGAGGAATTTGTTATTTATTTGTAATTAAAACTACACTTTACATGATTTTTCGCCTAGATTTAACAGCAGCAAATGAGTTTATAATCGTATTAAAATCTAAACTGTTGGTTAATTCAGATTCTACTGTTAAAATTGTCAGAGATTCGACCGCTCTTGTTTAATAGTTGATCTTAGGTAGGTATGTTTTTAAACGTTTAAGGGTTAAATTAAATGAGCGTTCTGCTGAACAAACTGTGACCGCCATAGTGACGAAAATACGTAAGGTAATGTCAACATTGGGGAAAACTACCTCCAAATTGTTATCCCGAATGTGTGAAATCATTTTAGGCAACGAATATTTTTGACTAGGAAAATATGTTTCAATTTTTAAGTGATCTCTTCCTGTGTGATCGCCCTCTCTTTTTTCAATTTGTTTGAATTGAGATTGACTTTTTTAAAGGTAGTAGGCTATTACTAACTACTATAACTACTACGGTCTGTACCATTTAATTTATAGTTTTCCTCAGATCACTCAATTTCTTTAATAGGTCTACCTTTAACGAGTAGTGCGTCTGGATCTTAACAGATTCCTTATGATTGTTCATAAATATAGGTGGAACATTGAACATTTCCTACTTCATTTCCCTGATCGAATGAAATAAAGTCTTGTCTTTTGTCAGAGATGTTAGAATGGAAGCCATTTCAATGGTTTTTAATTGGGAGTCCTAATTGCTCAAAAAGATTTCTTTTATAATAGGAAAAAGTTCATTGTTTCTTTTTTAACAAGTTTCGAAAGCTCCCAAAGCTTCAACGTTTTTTAAAGAGATCTGCAATTTTTGCCCCAGCTGGGAAACTTTGTCGTCATGACATTTCATCGTAGGAGATTCACATACACTACATAAAAATCTAATATTGTGAAATTTCTGATGGTGAATCATATTTGTTGCAGCCTTATCCAGCCCAGTACAGGACATACAAAAATTTAGTCTACATTCACGACTACAGCGAACTTTATATTTATCATTCCTCCATTATAAAATCGAGTTTATTTAAGTTCCAAAAATTTTGAATATTTTTGTTAATGACAACTGAACAAAGCAATTTAAGATAAACAAAAATAAAATTAAATTGAATATAAAGAACAAGACAAAGGATACAGAACAAAGGTAAGATAGGTACACAAAGTCACGGTCTCATCAAATCCATATAATTTTTTAAAAGCTACACGTGTTTCGCTCCTATCGGACCATCATCAGGCCTAAAAAAATGCAATAAGATATTTTTCACAAAAAGAACGCTTATAAAACTCATTGCCTAGACCTACACAGATCACGTATATCTTGATCACCTTTTCTTGGTGTGCTTATTTCAAAGAATACCAACAAACTTGAATTTGAAATTTACCGCAAACCCACCACTACGGACAATGTCATCCAATACTCCTCAAACTCCCCTTATTCCTACAAATTTGCCTCTTTTAATTCCCTTTTCTATCGCCTTTTCAACATCCCTCTTTCTAGAGAAGCTTTCCTTGATATAATTAAACATATTGCTTTTAATCATGGTTTTACTCTTGATATAATTAATCGCCTTTATTCTAAATTCTATAATAAATACAAACTTACTTACAACTTAATCCATCTTAATAATGAAAATAGTCACCTTTTTAGATCAATGTCATTTTTTGGTAATATTTCTTTTCAGCTTACAAAGTTTTTCAAGTCTACAAATCTTACAATTGCTTTTAAAACTACAAACAGTTAGTCACAAGTCAGCTAGTTAGTACAATAGATAAGGCAGATTTCTTTTCAAAACCAGGGGTATATTCACTAAGATGTAATGACTGTAATGCCATTTACATAGGGCAATCGGGGAGAAAAATTTCAACCAGAATAAAGGAACATACAAGTTTGGTGGACAGGTTTTGGGGATACTGACATGATCGAAACTAAATCGGCGTTTGCAAATCATTTATTGGCCTCCTCACATGGTTTTTCTTTAACTCAGGGAGCGAATATTTTGCATGAGTGCTCAAAAGGCAAAAAACTGGCCTTGTTAGAAAAAATGGAAATAACTAAAGCTAAGAAGAGCCCTGTCCTTGTGTGTGTGAACAATATTTTCACGTTTGAACCTCACCTCATTTATAACAACCTCTCTTAAAAAGTCTTTTCCTTTTCGATTTTAGATATTTTAGTTTTTATTGTTAACATTGTTTACTTATATTCACACTTATTAGTATAGTTCGGATTGTTCCCCATGTTTGATCATGTTACTTGGTGGCCTATAGGTTAGACGTGCGCCTGTGAATCTAAAGGTTGCTGGATCGTTCCCCACTGGTGACATTTTACATTTTTACTTTTTAATTTTTTTAAGCATACATTTTTATCTATGGTGGGAATTGTTAACTTAACCTAGCTTTTCTTTTGTGGTTAGTTGTAATGTAATCTGTGTAGGTCTAGGTAATGAGTTTTATAAGCGTTCTTTTTGTGAAAAATATCTTAATGTATTTTTTTAGGCCTGATGATGCTCCGATAGGAGCGAAACACGTGTAGCTTTTAAAAAAATATATGGATTTGATGAGACCGTGACTTTGTGTTCTTACCTTTGTTTTGTTTTCATTTGGTCTCTTAGAGAAAAATGGATGATACATTTCTATAAGACAAAGGATACATAAAAAAAATATTCGAGAAAAAAAAAGTAATTTTATTAAGAGAAAAATGGATGAGATGATGGAAACGGAACCGTGAAAAAGAATATGAGAATTGCTTAGGGAGAATGAAGAAAATGAAGTAGAACAGGAAATATGGGATGGAAAGGTTAGATTAAAAGGGGAAGAAAGGAATGTGTACCTTAAAAAATTACCATTCAGAATCAGGTCAGGAAGAAAGAAAACAATTGTTTGGATGGAAGAAGTATATTGAAGGCACAGGAGAGAGATTAGTAAACATTATTAGTATATCGCACGAGAGGTTTAAAATTCCCAAATTAATATGAGATTACATTACAGGTACATATCTGTGATATCTGGGTCGATAGTTTTGTTTCTTTTTTGTCAAATCCTAACATAAAACAACAAAACTGATTCAAATGTCACGAAACGCCTTTTAAAAAATCATAGAACAATTTGGAAATGCTCAGAAGTTTTTAGCTATATTGTTTTTGTCGATAAATGCCAAATAAAATAAATATATTCAAGAGAATGCTGATAGTCAAGGCAAGCAATCTAGAGTCTAGAACCTTTAAACTACCAGGATTTACAATAATATATCCTAAATAACCTAAATTGGAGCCTACAAGGGGCTCGCAAACAAGATGAACAGCTCAAAAAACCGACAATAGCTGAAAATAATAAATTAAACGTAAATAAAACTCTAAATAAACCTATCTCATCTCCAACTCCCTAAAAATATCCGCTGTAGACCGGTTAGGACTATTTATGACATAACATACTTTTTGAGTGGATTCAAATCTGTGGAAATATGGATATTTATTTGATGAGAAACACATCTAAAAACTCCTAAAACATCAATGGATATGTGAATATATTTTTTTTTAAATAAGAAGATACATAAGAACATACAAAACAAAGCTAGAAAGAAACATGGTTCGAAAATGCGGTATCTTGGAATGGTTTATATACAGGGTGTCCGGAAAAAGGAGGCCAATCCGCCGGCCGCATATAGGGTGGACTAAATGCGACTTTCGTTATACCATTTTTTAATTGGGCGCTCGGTATTCAATATACAGGGCGTCAAATTGAGAAATATATAAAATCGTTTTTTTGAAGTAAGTCGAGTGTTTCATAAGATATCAAATTAAAATTTGGTCTGAGGGGGTTTTTTGGAACGAGAAATTAAAATCCGTTCACGGATTCGCTATACCTTGCAGAGGGCGCCACCTGTGGTAGGTTGCATGTGTTAAAAATACCAAAACTTTTTTGTATCCCTGTATAATAAAGGTCTAGTAAAAAATTCTAATTATCCAATCTCTTCTTGTAAAAAAAGTATTTTTGGTAAATGTCGGCCTGAGAATCCGTTTATGAGATATCTTACTTTTAAAATCTAAATACATTTTAAAAGTTAACAAAATAAACGTAAATTATTTCTCTAAATTAATGCTAAATTACTTATTATAATAAAATCTTACAATAATGATCCTAAATTATTTATTCTACGTGTCCTCCATTCATTTGTATACACATACGAGCCTTCTTTATTAAAGAAAATCTAAGGCTTTGTATAAAATATTTGGTTTCAACCTGAAATGCAAGTTGCAAGGATTCTTTCCCTTAAATGATCCTCGTTTAAAATCAAAACCATATACACAAAGTCTTTCATACATCCCCAGACTGAAAAATCCAATAGTGTAAGGTCGGGCGAACGGGATGGCCACGGAACAGGAGCATCTCGACCCCGATAAATCCAGCAGTTAGGAAATACTTAATGTAAATAGTTCCTAACATTTATAGCAAAATGAGCCGAAGCACCGTCGAGTTGAAATCAAAGATTTTGTCTTAAATTTAGAGGTAAATCATCAAGCAAATCGGGCAGTATTTCTTGTAGAAACAACAGAAATGAATCACCAGTCAGATTACCTGGTAAAATGACAGGTCCTAAAAGAAAATTATCCACAACAACTACCCACACTTTGCTTGATGATGTGTCTCAACTATGGCCCTGGGATTCTCTTCAGCCCATATTCGTTCGATATGGATATTTGTCATGCCGTTTCTCGTGAACGTGGCTTCGTCAGTAAGCAGAATCGCCCTTATAAAATCCACATTTCTATTATTCGTTTCACATAACCATCTACAAAAAGCAAGTCTTGCCTCGGGATCGTCGGGTAAAAGACCTTGTACTTTTTGAAGATGAAATGGGTAAAGTTGTTGACTCTGTAAAATATTGTGTCTCGGTTTTCCCAATATTTCTCACGTTCGGCCAAAACCCTAGTACTAATGTTTGGTGATTCTTCGACAATTCTTAAAATATATTCATCTTGCCCTGGTTGAACCGCACGAGATCGGCCGCAATTACCCTTCCGTCTTTCGCTGAAACTTCTCCCTTAAGCGGTTAATCAAATTTAAAAAAATATTTTCTTTTGGGATGAAATCTGTTTAGGAATGTCTGGGTATAGCGTCTAGCGGCTAAACTAACATTGGAGTCACATTTTCCTAGTTGAGTATTGACAGGTATTTACTATTTACAATAATATTTAAAACTTACCAAACATTAAAACAATATCCGCCAATTCGGAAAAGTGTACGTTTCTTGGTTTATGGGCCATTATGGTTTTATAAATTGTAAGAAATCACACCAAATACAAATACGTAATTAAAAAATTTAGTTTTATTTAAGGAGTAATTGAGAAGCTTGTTAAGAGCGTCAGAAGCGTTTAAATTTATTACTTTGACAGTACGTAAAAAAGTGGTGGTGCCCAAGGTCAGCCAATTTGTTTAGAAAGAAGTATCTAGATTTTAAAATTAAGATATCTTATAAACGGACTCTCAGGCCGGCATTTACTGAGAATACTTTTTTTACAAGGAAATATTGGATAATTTGAATTTTTTACTTAAACTTTATTATACAGTAGTACAAAAAAGTTTTGGTATTTTTAACACATGCAATATACCGCAGGTGGCGTCCTCTACAAGGTATAGCGAATCCGTGAAAGGATTTTAATTTCTCGTTCTAAAAAACCCCCTCACACCAAATTTTAGTTTAATATCTTATGAAACACTCGACTTACTTCAAAAAAACGATTTTATATTTCTCATTTTGACGCCATGTATATTGAATACCGAGCGCCCAATTAAAAAATGGCATAACGAAAGTCGCATTATTTTGGTTCACCCTATATGTGGTCGGCGGATTGGCCTCCTTTTTCCGGACACCCTGTATAATTCTTTTATTTTTTGTTCAGTAAATAGAGGGGTTCATTTGTTATAGAATTTTCACAAAATATGTAGTTTTAAATATTGAATTCAATTTAACGTACGAGTGGATTAATACAAGCTATTTTGTTTCAACTGATCTTTTAGAACTTTCGCCTTTATAGAGTAGTGCCATTCGTTTAATTAATTAGAAACAAGAAGTTTCGAAAATAGCAATATTATCAATAGGTATTATTTTTTGGAAAGTTTATTTCTAATTTAATTTGATTTATAAACATATAAAAAGTATAGCATTTTGCAGTTTGAAACAAGAAACAAACATAGTTTAAGGGTACTCGTTCTAAATGCGGTCGTCGAGGACATCAAAAACTTGCAATTATTGCAAAAAAGTTGGACACAATGAAATAAATTGTTAGTCAAAAGTAAATAAAGTAAATAAAGTATAAAAGTAAAAGTAAATTGTAAGCGCGTTGGTGCTAGACAATATACAATCGGTCATTGAAGAAATCGACATACCAATTTATGGAAGGACTGTATATCCCATGGTAAAATTTTAGAAGCCGAATATCATCCAAATATAATTAATGCCAATGAAGAATCCAGTTCTGAAGAGATGCATAGTGATATTGAATAGATAAGCATTTTTGGACGTAAAAAAATGTGGATGCAAATGTAATTAACTTCGCTTATATTTGATTTCCACTCGACGAATCCATGATTTGATTAGTTCCATAGCTCAATTGCTCATATTCATACGAGGTGTTACTCAAGATTTTGAAGTCTTAGAAGAGTTATTAGGAATGTGTTCACTGAAAGGTGAAACCAAAGGAGTGGATATACTCAATGTACTTTTGGATGAGTGTTCAAAAACTGACTTGGACTTCGATGATTGGTGTCAATTCCGGGCTAGTTCCTTTGCTAAAAAAACATCTGCAAGAAAAAAACCTAACCGCTGAAGATCTCATGCAGTTTCACTGCATTATACACCAAGAAACCCTCTGTTCTAAAAAAATTAAAAAACGGAGATTTACTGTATTATTCAGAAGTAAGGTGGCTAAGTCGTGGATTGACATTGGAACGATTTCTAAATTTAATAGAAGAAATTAGAATATTTCTGGCGGAAAAGCAAAGGGATGTTCGGGAACTTAAAAATTCTAATTAGTTGTTGGAAGAAAATGGTTGAAAAATTCAACAAAACTGCGATTAATTTCAGTCATGAAGAAAAGCTAGATATTTTCATTCAATCTCTTCAAAACAGAGAGTTTAAAAAAGTGAAATTCTCCAATTTCTCTCCTCCAATTCTTCCTTGTTTTTTCCCAGGCCCAATTATTAAATGCCTGGGAGATTTGTTTTTTGCTAAAACCCAGACAAGGTTCGGGGCCTACAAAGGCGTTAACGGAACCTTGTCTTTCCAGTTCGTCGGCCCGCATATTACCCTCGACACCCTGGTGTCTTGGGACCCACCTCAGTCTCACTTCCCTGGGTGCTGCAAGCCTTTCCAATGCGTCTCTGCATTCCTGGACTGGTGCTGAGCTGGCCCTGGGTTTCTGAATCGCCTTGAGGGCAGCTTGACTATCAGGGTAGATGCAAATCCCCCCGTTACCTTCCAATGCCTCTCGTTTTTTTGCTACTTCAAGTATAGCAAACACCTCCGCTTGGAAAATTGTGGTATGTTTCCCTAGCGGGAAGGATTCCATCGTGCTCGTTTCCATCCTGTACACTCCAGCTCCGGCTGAATTGGTGCTTTTCATCCATGATCCATCTGTGTACCAGGCCTGGAAACCACTTGGCTCTTTAATTTGGTTCGTCGACCATTCCTTCCCTTGTCAGGATTTCGACTTGAAACCCCTTCTTTAACCTTAGTTTGCCACTTTCTGTAGTGTATCTGGATGTCAGAATTGGTATGTTCTTACACATCCTGAGAGCAATCGTCATACGGCCTTGTCCTAAGTAAACATTGCGCCACCCTCCACTATTTTTCATCCTTTTATGCGCCGCCATGGCCTCCCTCTCAATCCAGACTGGGAGGTCTGGTAGCCCAAGAAGAATATTTAGTGGTGCCGCAGGTGTTGTTCTCATAGCCCCCCTCAAGCAGACCAGTCTTTGCAGTCTGGTCAGCTTTTGGGCGTTGATGACCTTCAATACGGCTGGCTGCCATACCACGGATCCGTACGAGATCCTTGGTCGTAGGACTGCAGTATAAAGCCACTGGAGAACGTGGGGTTTTAGACTCGTCGTCTTGTACCTATTGTTTGCCGTAATTGCTATATTAGGGCTGTTGCCTTATTTACTGCCTGCTCTACGTGAGTTTTAAACGTGACCTTGCTGTCTAAAAAGTTCCAAGTACTTGACCTGCTGCCTCAAATTCCGCCTCTTAGTAAAGAGAATGAGCTCGATCTTTTCAGGGTTGACCGACAGCCCTGTCTCTCGACACCACTGTTCCACTATCCTTCCCAAGATAAGAAGGCATGACCATTGACAACTAACCAGCAAACTTATTTGGGCGCCATCTTGTTATATCGTAAATAGTCCGGCAAGACTAACGGGTTTAGAGAGGATATTTCTAGGGCGTTGAGTTTGTTAGCACTGAAAAATCTTGGCGAAGTTTATTAAAATTCGAAGGCAACATTAATTATGGTCAGTGCTTTAGTCAGCAGTTTTGTACATATGAAGTAAAGAGAAAATTATAACAAGGTATTTTTTAAATATCTCAATAATTAAAATCTTAATCAATACATCAATTAGAATCAAATTAAATAGAAATAAGTAAGGATTCTCTAGATCCTGTTTAAAGCATAATTAATCCTGTAACAAGTATTTAAAATAATAAAAAAAATTGAAACATTTGATTATGTATTGTTTGTACACTGGGTATAGTATTTTAAACTTGTAAAAGTATATACTGCAGTATTATTAGATATTTAAAATATGAATAAAGAAGTTGTTAGAATTTTTTTACGTTTGCCGAATGCTAAAAAATTACTTCAAATGTCAAGAATTTACAAATTTCTCTTTAGATTTAGGTATAAGTTTAATTTGTTAAATATATTGAAAAAAATATATTTAACAGTTTCCAAATTTAAAATTCAAACCATATTTCCACAAAAACCTTTTATGTTACTTATAGATTCGTAAAAATTTTTTATGTTCTATTTTTCAGTGACGCCCAAGTTTCCGATGCTATCCGTCAATGGCTTCGTACACCAAGTTTCGATGCACGTCCATGGGAAGACGAAGAGCTTCTCTTACTTCTCCAGCAGATGTATTTGGACATGGATTTTTGTGCCAATTTTGCTATTGATATTACCACCCTAAGAAACTTTTTATACGAGGCTTATAAGAACTACAACGACGTGCCCTTCCACAATTTTCGACATTGTTTTTGTGTAGCACAAATGGTAACCATTTAAATACTTTCACATTTAAAACTTAATATTTAATTTTAACATTTTGTTTAAGCAAGTTTTAATGATGCTTATAAATATAACGGTTATTACAAAATTCAGTATGAATATTTTAAAACTGTATTATTTAAGTCAAAATAGAGCTCTTTTTTCATGTGAACGTATGTCCTAAAATTCATCCCTCGAAGCTATAGCCCGCGAAAATTACTGATGAAAATTACTGACGATTATTTTGTACTGTAACTACAGTTATGCATGACATAAAAATGGTGTAATTTAAGGAGCATTGGGAAGAACTTAAACTTCTGATGGCCGCTATCTTAACCGTAACCATGAAAAAAAAACTATTTTTCTTTTTAATTTTTTTTTTCTAGAATTAATCGTTTTTTAAACGCCGTCATTATCGCTGTCCACCCACCCTAATCTTCCTAAGTAGGCAATCCATCCTCCTAGTGAAGTAGAGCAGGGTTTGCCCGTAAATGTTCTTTAATTCCTCTCGTAGTATGAAGGGGGAATAAAGTGATTATTTCCATTTCCAGTCCCTCTTTAATTTCTTCCCTTGTAGTCACCTCCAGGATGCCCAACACCTTGTCCTGCACCTTGTGTATACATACATGTATGACCTTTACAGTCTAGCCAGTCTTTGAGCATATAAAGTCTTGTTTGTTGCCGAGACGGTACGTCCACCGTACCGTACATTACTGTATATCTAATCACAGAATTATATAGCCAGTATTATATACTGCTTTTTGGTGGAGGAGATGAAATTATTAAATTAGAAAAAACGAAGAGGGGTGACTGCGTGACTGCTTTAATTTTTATTTCTGTAGCAAAACTCTTTTGATGTTTGGTATCAAATACCTATCACCTTTAATTCGTGTAACTTAGATTTCCTTAACGTTTTTGGCCATTTTATTTATGGTCTGACTAACGCTACTGCGCTAGAAGCATAAAGTTGTAGTTGTTGCTGCAGTTGTGTCACACCGGGAACTACCAAATCGATTTATTATGTGCAAAACATGCACAGAAAAATTTTAACCATTTGGCACAGTGCAAAATCATAAGAGAACATACAAGTAAATAATTTTTTCTGGTAATGTCCGAAGTAGATATTAACTTCTTAGCAACTTTCCTTAGCAACTTATTCGTTCAATGGAAAATGTGCCTTTAAACATTGGTGAAAACAAAAAGTTAATATATCAATCCTTATTTTCAGGTAACAGTATGCTTCTTATTTATTTTACTTACGCTGTATCGTAGCAGGGGGACGTCATCTCCAGCATGTTTTATAATAAATTAAATTTATTATATTATTATTGTGGCGTTTTTACTTTTCGTTAAGGTGTGTGTTACAATTAGTCAGCTGATTTATTTACACACTTGCACTACTAAACACGCTAACGTACGTACGCTACTAAAAATATTTATTTCCACCGTATTAGCTCCGAACTGAACTTTCAACTGCCTTCAAGTGGCGACGTGGTTTACATTCTCGGCTGAATATGGTTCTGGAAGAATCGCTGACCTTCCGCGCGTCTCCAGAAATGTCGTATAGTGTGCCCGCTAGTGTCATTCAAAAATGACAGCTGGTATTCAAGACGTTGCCAATATCGTTACGTCATAATTTTTAATTTTGAATTGAATTTACACTATTTTTGGAATGGAAATTAAAAAGGAACCAAAATAACAGGGAACTTTCACAATTTCGGTGACGCACATTTTCAGGAGATTTAATGCAGAACTGTAGTCCTAGTTCAAACTAATTGGTTTTCTGCAAACAATTTGTGCGGGCTCTAAGGCAGTGCATTTTAAGACACTTATTTAAAAGAAAGGAATGTCTTATTTTGACTCCAACAAATACACTATTAAAATGTTTGCACTTTTTTTTTTTGTAACACCCTGTATAATTAAGCTATACATTGGATAGTAATTAGTGTAAATATTAATATGATTAAGAAGATTTTATTTCGATCAGTTTAATTTGAATAATTGTAAATTTTTACAGCTTTATGCAATTTCGTGGTGCGTAGATCTTCCGAGTAAGATTGGAGATTTAGAAGTGCTGATACTATTAACTTCATGTATATGCCATGATTTGGATCATCCAGGATACAACAACATTTACCAAATTAATGCCAAAGTAAGTATAGCTGGGATTCAAAATTAAATTACCTAATAATTTTTTGAATTTTAAATTTGAGTAAATATTAGTAAGGTAAAATGAAATATTAGAAGCAATAAAAAAAAAAAGAAATCTGCACCTAAAGGTATTACAAGCATATAATTGAAAGTTAAAGTTAGTATTCTTTAATTTCTCCAGCAAATCCAATTTTCTGGCCTTAGGACACTCATGTAATAATAAATACATATTCTGGCAAAGAGGTAGAATGTCCCAAAGATAGAAGGTATAATAGCAAGTGCCAATTTAGACTCGGGTATATAGTAGTCTTTAAATTTTTTGTATAAAAAGTGTTCCTGCATCCTGGTTAATATTTTACTACCGGACTCACCCACATAAACAGAATTAGAATCTCCCCAGCTTAACGAAAAAACCCTGGATCTAATCAGATTCTTCCTTTGATTGATATTAACTAAGCAATTATACAGTGTCTTCTTTATTTTAAATACCAACGACAAACTATAATTTTTATTGAATTGGAAAGTTGCAGAGGCATATTTTTGTATTTTTTAAAATATTTATGTTATTTTTATTGTTTACACTATTGTACTAATTAACTATGCAATACATTTCTAACTTACACAAATGCTAAGCGCAGACCCTTAGAACATTGAAAGGCTAGAAGTAGCATGCCATGCACTGATGTATATTATGTCCTTTCTTCAGTAAATATCTGATTATTTAATCCTTAAGAAAATTACTATAAATAAAATATAGAAAAGTAAACTGGTCTCTCATATATTCCGTATTCAACTAACTTACCATTCCTTATTTTAATCCGACCCGCATCGCCGGGGAAACATTTTTAGAATCCGTACAAACACTACCTTGAGAAAGAATTCTTAGAGTTATAACAAACATAAAATTTTAATAAATTAAATATGTATGAATATTTTATAGTTCTCCACATATTATGTCTTATAACCACTAACCTAATTATAAATATAATAACCAAATGCCACATATAATAAATACCTATCCGATATAGTAACTTAAAAAAGTTAAACCTTAAACTATTTTTAAAATAAGTAATATAATAATAATCTGAAAATATTTATATTAGTATTAAAGAACTTAATAACCAAGGATAATATTTTTTTAAGTTAACATTTTAATTCTTTTCTTTTCCACAAACCTTCTATTACCCTTTAACCTTTTTTAAGTGAATTATATTCCTTCCAATTTCTTCACCCGTATTATCATTCCTTACTTGTGTATCACCCTCCTCTTTGTTTAAGACCATGTGAAAAACCGGATTGAAAATTGGTGTCAGTTAATTTTTTTCCCTTCAATTCTTTATATACACCTTTTCTCTTAAATTAAAATCATTTGACTCTGCTCTTCGTTTTTTATCAGCGTACTCTTTGCCTTTTTGTTTATGTTGTTGGTTTTTGTTCTCTAACTTCTTCATCAATTAGTTTAGGCTCATTATTAATCATACTAGACACTTTATCGCGAAACTGGCGTTTAAAAAATGGGTCTGATGGTGATTTTCCAGTTACAGTATGCGGGGTACTATTGTACATAGCTAAATATTCTAAAAGATCACTCTTCTAATTTTAATTAATAATCTTTTTAATATATATTTATTTTGGCGCTCAACTTCTCCATTTTGTTGGGGAAATTAAACTATTGTATTATAGAAAATGATATTATTTTCTGTGCAAAAGTTCATGAATTCGTCACTTACAAACTGTTTTTCATTATCAGCGGTAATTGATATTGTATTTCCTAATCTTGAAAATATCTCATTTAACATAGAAATTTTATTTTGCGTTGTTATATTTTTTATTATTTTTGTTTCTTTATATTGGCTAAAATAATCTACAATTACAAAAAGGCAATCTTGGCTTGGCAACGGTCCCATAAAATCTATTGCTACATCGACCCAAGCTTCTATAGGAAGTTCTCATCGCTTTAAAGGACTCTCGAGCTTTAAGTAGATTGTTTGGTGCCGTGACCCCAGTACATCCTTTACAAGCCTTAATTACCTTTTCAGTATCAATATCTATCTTAGGCCATCAAACTTTAGATCTTAAACGCGCATTTATAGCTACTATTCCTGGATTTCCTTCATGTCCTGCTTTTAAAACCGATTCTCGCAACTCTAACGAAATAACAATGTATAACGAGTATTTCGCAGTAAAAGATTATTAAAAAACAAAGTTCATTAGCAATTAATTTATAGTTTGTTACTGATTCATGCCAACGATCATGATAAAGACCATCTTTTACTTTTATAATGTCTTCATCAGTCCGGAATTGCTTTTGAATATCTTTCATAGTAAGAGCAACAGGACGAGATTGTTCGACAATTTATTAAATATAATCTTCACTATCAAAATTCAACTTATTTTCACATAGGCTATGTTAGATTTTCCCGGAATTAATATAATCGTAGGACCTATTGTCAATCATATGACAGTTCGTTCCAGCGGTTTGTGAACAGTTTCCAATTCAAAGGTTTTTATTCCACAAAGGTATATGCGAAAATGCTCTATTGCCCCTACTAAAGCCAAAGTCTCTTTTTCTGTTTGGCAGTAGCGCTTTTTGCATTCTGACAGACTTTTATTGCCATAAGCAATAGCTCTTGTACCGGAATTAAATTGAATTAGAACTGCCCCCAGGCCTACCGGATTAGCATCGGCAATTACTTGTGTACGGTCCTTGGGATAGAATACCCCAAAGTTTTAATATTTCTTAATTAGGTTTTTAGTTTCTAAAATGTATTATTTTGGTCTGATGTCCATAAATTTACATGCATTTTTTGCTAGTTTCAGACGTAACAATATTCTGAATGGTTTCGTAAGTGTTGCTAGATCAGGTATCCATTTGCCTATGTAATGAACAAGACCTAAGAAACTTTGTAATTCCTCGATGGTTTTTGGTGCGCGAAATGATGTTGGTATTAGTTGATGATGTTGATAGAAGTTTCGAATGGTTTAACTCCATCTGATGTTAATATATGGCCTAAAAATTAAAACTTATAAATGCCAAAAATACATTTTTTCTTATTTAAGGTATAATGTATAAAAAATAAATTTTATATATTTTTTACTTCAAATTTTTTTTTAACGGATTGTACCTGAATGTAATTTTAATTGTGTCGTGGTTTTTGTTTTTTTTTTGTTGTTTTAATTTTTGTACAGGTAAAAACATTTATTTTAATAGTGTTTTTTATGTACTTGAAATTACTTTGTTTCATGTCTGTCATTACTTAATTACTTACATTTTAGTGTCTTGAGGATAACTTAATATAAGTCGAAACGTTGACAAAGTAAACAGGTTTCTGTTTTATTTCTGACCCCACCCAACAAGCCTCCGCAATATTGAAGATATTGGGTCACAAACACGAAACTGAAAATAAAGTTTATTGTTCCTTCGCAACCAAACAGTAAAAGTTCCATAATTTTTTGGTAAATTTCTGGTGCACATGAAATATCAAACATCACACGCTTATATCTGAATAAACCTTTACTTGTTATAAATGTGGAAATATATCTAAATATTTAAAAGCTAGGGATATCTCGATTTGAGGAAATGCGTTTTTAATATCTTGGCATTTCTAAATTGGGGCAATAATGTATCCATGGTTAGAATTGGATAATTTTCTCTTAAAATAGCCGTATTAGCTCTTCTCGTATTAACACAAATCTTAATATCTCCAGTTTCTTTAAGAACGGGCACGATAGGAGAAACCCACTTGCACGGTTCATTTACTCCCTCCATGATGTCAGCTCTTTAGGTTTAATATTTACTTTTGCCTCAAGAGGGATAAGTACTCTTCTGCATGCTTGCAAAACGGGTTTAACTGATTTATCAATAGCAATGTCGACTACGATATTTTTAAATTTTGGAAATTGAGAAACTATTAATAGTTTCCAATCCAATTTTTAAAATACCTATTGAAATCACTGTAACTCTTCCTAATAGATTTTTTATACCATTTTTAATAGCATAGAATAAAGTGGTTTCTTTTTTAGTTCTTATTAATATTTCACTTTCAAAAGAACTAAGAACTTTAAGAGCATTTAGTGCTTGCATTGGCTAAGATTACCTTATTCGGATTTTTTATGTGATTCCAAACTCTTATATGATTTTCTTTTAAAGAATGCCATGTTTTATCATTGATTAAATTGCTCTTACTACCTGAGTTAATTAACATATCACACCGCCTATATTAGTTTTAATTTCGCAGTCATTATCTATGTGAAAAACATAGTCGGCGAGTTTTCTTTTATTTAAATTGACTAAATCACCTAATATAAGAATTTTTTCCTTCTATCCAAAAACATTTTTCTACATTTGGCCGATTAATTGTTCTAAATTTGAAAACTGACATTTTTGAGCCTGCATTTAAAGAGGAATAAGAAACTTTTCCATTTTTTTTCATTTTCTTTCTGATTGATCTCTGAAATAACGTACTAAAAATAAATGTACTTAAATTTTCCGTTACTATATTATTAATTAGTTTATTAGTTAAATATTAATTATTAATATTTCAATATTATACTTTTGATAGAGGACTTATAATGTAATATATGTCCCGCTTTAACTTATTTAAGGATTTGAGGTCCTAGTACTAGTGTATACTTATATATATATTTTTTGATATGTATAAAACTGTTTCCTACTTTTTGCCTTCTACTTGAAGTATTACGATTTAAAGACCAAGTTTTTACTTAAGATCACTGTTAGATATTAACGTCGGATTTATTCTTTTCTAAAAACACGACGGGACTTTTGTTACCATGGATTCCGAAGCACGACTAAAAATAAATACAGATTTTAACTAAGTCGATGGTTTCATCTCGTCGCCAATGAATAATTTGCCCTTTCCTCACTAAATATCTGATTATTTTATCCTTAGGAAAATTATTATAAATAAAACACAGAAATGTAAACTGGTCTCATATATTCTGTATTCAACTAACTTACAATTCCTTATTTTAATCCAAAAGACCAATGGATAAAAATCGAAAAAGCATTGCGAAAAAATATTTGCGCCAAAAATAATAAAATTTCGTGCGTTGACCAGTACCTTTTTGTTATTAAAACTTGAGTATACTTTGTTGGTGTTTCAAGTGTTTCAAGACAAGCAGTGAAAAGTTGAAATCTTTTTTAAACATGGACATTGTACAACAAGGTATGTACCTTAATATCATGTATTAAAAAAATTAAAAGCCGTTTATCATTTAACCATAATAAATGTAAAAGTAGTTTGCAATTATTTTATATTTCTCTTTAAATTTAAAATTTTAAAAAGGCATATAAAAAAAGCCTCTTAAAACCATTTGTAGTTTTTACAATTTATTGTTAATACATTTATATATTATCATTTCGTATATAGTTTATCTGCGACGAAGCTTTAAATATATTTTTTTTTCAGAGGATGTCAAATCAATAAAGAAAGCGGATCTTTTTGAAACATGACTAGAACATCGGAATCAAAATCTTAAACTATTTATTCATGAAGAAATCCATTCCCTTTTAAATTTGAGCAATCCCTCGCCTCAAGTTGAAACTCACTTCACCAAGCAAAGCAGAATTATTTGCCTTCATTTTAATAAAAAATGGAGTATAGCATCGCGAAATTGTGTCAGTTTATGGAAAAAAAAAATTTGGTTACAAACTGAGTTACCATTACCAGAATGTTTAATAGGCGGAAGAAAAATCAATTTAAACGTAGAAGTCGCTGGTCCATCCCGTATTCGTGGTAGGCCGCTAAAACCATTTACAGAGTCTTCAAAGCGGCCGAAACTTCGGCGCGCTAAAAAAATCACTGCTGGCAGAACATCTGATGAAATTTTATATGCTGCAAAACTTGTAAGTAGTTCATCGCCGCCACATACATCTCTTACTTCCTATCAGGCACTAGCTCTCTATTTAGATCTTGACTTATCAGAAATAAAATACAATTTATTGCACTCGGTAGTCAATAAAACGGGAGTACATATTTTTCCAAGTTTATATACGTTAAGACAATGTCAAAATGCTTTGTTACCCTTTAAAATTTGCGCCACCGAAATTTCAGCAGAAGTTAATTTACAAGATATATTAAATTCAACAGCTCAAAGCATTATTAAAATAGCAAATAAACAGGAGAATAGAAAAGTGGAGCTGATATGCAAATATGGTTTTGATGGTAGTTTTGGTCATAGCCAATACAAGCAAAAATTTTTCGATATATCTTTGATAGATGAATATATGCTTTTAGATGCTTTCGTTCCCTTACGACTACGTGATGTACAAAGTAAAAAAGATATATGGGTTAATTCTCGTTCATCAAAAAATTCAATAAAGAGCTAGTGCGTAATGAAGAACAAGAAATTAAAAAAAAAATTAATGACCTTAATAATTTTATTTTAAAATTTCAGAACGGAACTACTTGTATAGTATCATTTAAAATGTTGTTCACTATGATGGATGGTAGTGTAGCAAATATTCTCTCTGGCACAAACGCAACATCCAGATTATCTGTGGATCAAGTCCGAAAGAAATGAATTTGCCAAATACCAAACGTCCTTCAAAAATAGAAAACTACAGCTTTGGTTTGTCCACATTACACTGCTGGATAAGATTTTTTGAGTGCTTATTTCACATTAGTTATCGATTGCAAATAAGATCTTGGCAAGTTAAAGAAGCAGAAAATAAGAAAATAGTGGAAAACAACAAAAAGAAAATACAGTCAGATTTTAAATCAAAAATGGGCCTGATTGTGGACAAACCAAAGCAAGGATACGGGTCAAGCAACGATGGCAATACAGCTAGACGCATTTTTTACAATCCAGACTTAAGCTCTGAAATAACAGGAATAGACAAGCCTCTTATAATAAATTTTTCGACTATTCTTGGAGCTCTTTCTAGTGGCTGTCACATTCAGGTACTAGAGTTTAAGAAACTTTTAGATGAGACTAAACAATTATATCTAGACTTATATAATTGGTATTACATGCCAAGTAGCTTGCATAAGGTTTTGGTACACGGATCTGAAATACTTGATTCATTTTCTTTACCTATAGGACAACTTTCCGAGGATGCTTTAGAAGCGAGACATAAAGAGGCAAGAAAATATCGATTATTTCACACCCGCAAGTATTCAAGAACAAAATGTAATATGGATTTATTAAAAATACTAGTTTTAACATCAGAGCCCATTATCTCATCGCAAAGGACAGTCACTTCAAAGAAAAATGAGAATCGAAACCGGGAAGTCGAAAAATATATCATACGAGAGAAAAGGTCATTAATTGATGATTTAGACATAAATTTAGAAGATTCTGTCACCAGTGATTTTAGCGATAATTCTGATTCAGAATAATTTTTCTTAAACCTATACATAATATGTGTATATATTTTCCATATCTTTTTTAAGTTAAGATTTTTTTTTATAGTTTTCAGTTTTAGTTAAAATAAAAACAAAATTTTAGTTTTGATTAGATTAATTTTCACATAAAACTTAAAAGCATTTTCATACTTAGTATTAGAACTGTTTACTTTTTGCTAAATTTAGGAGTTTTTTTTTCCCACTTTTTACATTTATTGTTTGTATCTATAATATTTTTTGCTATATTTCCTTTAAAGAAAAATTTGTAGTTGTGTGTATATACGTTTTTATTAATATTTTACATACATTATAAATGTATAGTGATAGAGTTTTTTTTGGACTAAATTTCTCTCGTAAGAAATACCAGCATACTAAAGATTACGAAAAAGAAATCAAGTTTTACACTTATGGAAGTTATAGATATCGTGTACTTTAAATTTGTTATGTAATTGTATTGTTGTTATTAAAAGTTAAGTAAATAATTTAATTTTCATAGGGGTAAATCGGCAAGTAACTGTTATTTTTTTTATAAGAAAACTAAAAAGCAACATTTTTTTTCCAGCTCTTAATGTATCGGTCGCATATTTCCCTGTAACATTAGATATTAAATTCTCTAAATTCTTTTAATGGATGGGCCTTTTATTGGTACAAAGTTGCATAAGTTTCGGAGCGTTACGCTTAGCCCAATAGAAGTAACTGATTTTTGTCCCAAGGACCTATATACTCGAAGCACTGTGCGCCGCGCCGGGGCAACATTCTTAGAATTCGTACAAACACTACCTTGAGTACTACAATATCAAATGCTTATCTAGAAACCGCAAAAAAATACTTTATATTATCATAAAAGTTTGTGTCTTCATTTTACAATCAAAAATCAAACATTTTTTTAAATAAACTATGATAAGATATTCTTTAATGAAGTAGATATTCAACGGTAAATGAATGTACCGACCCAAAGAATCACTATCAGTGACGTCGTCAAAAAATACTTATACAGGGTGTTCATTTGAAAACTTCCCACCACGGATTTATCGAAAACCACTGATTAAAAAAAAAAAAACGCCGAAATACGTCAAAAGGTTTGTCAAGGGGGACAGCTTTCTAACCTAAAATTACTTCCTCCTCTGCCCGCCAGGGTCCTCCCCTAAAAAATTTTAAATGGCAAGGGGTATCGAGTAATGGCTTGTTTAAAAAGTCTTTCGAAGTCTTTTATTTTGACGTTTGATTTTTTTAAATAGGTCGATTCGTTTTCGAGAAAATTAGAAAAATCTTTGTTTATCTTAATTTGTTCAGATAGAAAACAAAAACATGAAAATATCAGTTTTTATTTCAATAAGTGTTCAAAATGTTGCCCGTTAGGGTTTGCCAAATCTATAATTCGTTTATATTTTAAAACGGAAACTACCAACATAAGCAGCAATTCCGAAGATTAGACGTGGAAAAAACTAAATAATAACTTGAATTTTTTTCCGCATTCTTTTCATCAACACAGATATCCTCGGCGAACTGTATTTATTGTTATATCTGCTTAGTTATTTATAGTTGCTAAGGAAAATAAAGAATTTATTTTGCCATCAGTTACATTTGTGACAGTCTTGGAATAGTGAAAATTTATTTGTTGAATTGAAGATTTTACTTCCAAAATGGTTTACACACTAGCCGAAAGAGTGGAAATTATTCTAATTTATGGTGCCCAAAATCAATGTGCTCGGCAAACTGCCGTCACGTTTAACGCCAGACATCCGGAAAAGATAACTTCGCATAGGTATGTTTTGGACCTTGTTACTAAGTTTACTGAAACTGGATCTGTTGCAAATAAAAAACGTGATCATCGGCGAATTTTGGATGAAGTTGAGCGGCTTTGAAGTTTTGGGTCATTTTGGAATAAATCCTAATACTTCATTACGCAAAATTGTTGCTGCCACTGGTATTTCATTAGGCTCTGTTCACACAGTTTCATTTTAATTTCATCCATTCAACGATTTCGATAGGCGAGTTGAGTTTTGTGAAAAAATGACTGAAGCGATTAATGATAATACTATTCATGTAAAGAATATCTGCTTCAGCGATGAATGCACATTTTATCTAAATGGATTTGTTAATAAGCATAACGAGTTTCCAGATAAATGGATAGGCCGAAGGGGGTCTATGAATGGCCTGCTAGATCTCCTGATATAATGCCGTTAGACCTTTTTCTATGGGGTCATTTGAAATCTATTGTGTTTACTCCCCAACCTGAAAGTTTGGATGAGCTTCGTCAACGCATCATCGACAGCTGCCATGATATCCCACAACATGTTTTTGAAAATGTCCGTCAGGAATTTGAACATGGCCTATATCATTGTTTGGCCAAAAACGGGCAACATTTTGAACACTTATTGAAATAAATACTGATATTTTCATGTTTTCATTTCATGATTTTTCTAATTTTGTCGAAAACGAATCGACCGATTTAAAAAAATCAAACGTCAAAATAAAAGACTTTTTAAACAAGCTATTACTCGATACCCCTTGCCATTTAAAATTTTTAAGGGGATGAACCAATTGTGGGCAATGGGTGAAAGGGGGTGAAGTAATTTTAGGTTAGAAAGTTGTCCCCCTTGACAAACCTTTTGACGTATTTCGGCGTTTTTTTTTTAAACAGTGGTTTTCGATAAATCCGTGGTGGGAAGTTTTCAAATGAACACCCTGTATGTTAAATATTTATTCATAATAGAGTATACTTTAAATATAAGTAATATTACCATTTATGAACTATTTGTGTTTTTTTTGAGGCACTTTATTAATGTAAAGGTACATACTCTACTCCTACTTAATAAGATGCAGAAATTCAGAGATTGGAGGGACACAAAGTCAATGGTCTCAGATTATGTTTATTTTTTAAAAAACTATTAAGTTTTTACATTTTTAGTTTTTAAAGTTTTTTTAAGTTTTTATAAACTTAAGTTTTTAAGTGCAATCAAAGTATGTTATATCTACTGAGTGACTAATCTTCAATAGTTTTTCAGTATCCGCTTATAAAATAGCCAATTTTCGCATTCAGAACCTAAAAACAACATTTATCTGAACTGATGATGCCTTAGGGCGAAACACGTGTAATAGTTCTTTAAAAAATAAACATAATTTGAGACCATTGACTTTGTGTCCCTCCAATCTCTAAATTTCTATTATTAAGAGGTCTCTTTGAGAAAAATTGACTACTTTTTTGATTAATAAGAAGCATTTTATTACTAAATCATGTGTTGAGATACAAATGTTTACCATTTTGCATCATTTTATTGCATTAAACAAATATCAGTTTTCACATCAGATAATATATACAGGGTGCTGACTTATTTAAACTGACAGTATTGCTATATTGGAAACGCATCTACCTAATGTCTTGAAAATACATACTATAGAAGATGTCCATAGTATTCACACATACAGTCATATTCAGTTTTTATTTGGGCTTGTTTCTAAGATCTCTATTCTACGTTTATGAAGACGGTTCTCCGATAATGTAATGTTATAAGTAGTTTATTGTTATAATTATATGTAATAGTTATGTGTTATTGTTATGAAATATCGATATTTGCTTGTGAAAAGATCGGCTTTAATTGCCTTTTTTAAATGCTGCGGCACAAGTTTTCACCATCGTAACGGTTTACAAAAACACTCAAGCGTCTTTTTCTCTTTTTTAACCAGAAAGTAAATAAAAAAATATGTGTAAAGTTGTCTACCGATTCTATCTTTTCAATGTTCTAAGTGCACACCTGTAAAGACCTTTACCTCTACTGAGTCAATTGACCCTACCAAGTCAGCAGCACAATGAAAAACCCCAATAATCAGGTCTCATCTTCCTCCATCCGTCAATTTAGAATTAATTTTGTATGCGCCATCAGTCGACATAATTGTCTCTTAGAGTAAACATACCTTGCTGTTAGTTTCATTTCTACATGGAAAATTATGCTGTAATATTGCATCATATTATGTAAATATGGTAGTAGTATTAGTGCTTATATTAGCAGTGAATAAAAGCTAACAAGAAACTTTTATTGTTTTATTTGGACCTGAAATGGTAATATTCCATAAACCATCAGAAAAACTATCTATATAGTCCACTTATTAAATAAAGATTGGGATTATAATTAATCCTAATACATCAGCGAGCAACCATATTAAAAAGTATATTTTAATCGTAGAATTTATAAAACATTTTATTAATTAAACTAATTGAAAATACGTTACTGAGAGCGATTTCCTCATCATTTTTTCATGGAAAGCAATCTTAGTTACAAGTATTCTAAAAGCCCTGTATAAAACAGAATTAAACGCAGCATTGTGAGTGTATAGTAAACTAAAAGAGAACTAGATTATGTTTTCCGTAGAAGAAGGTGTTTTATATATGTCTTTTTATTATCTTCTCTGGAAAACACAAAATCTGAAATGAGAAGTCTCGTTTCATGTTGCAAACTCAATTGTAAACGTTATTAAACGATGACAACTTACGTCAGCCAGATTAACCTTGTTCTCATTCCACGTAAACATCGTTCACATGAAATCTTCTGTAAAGTAAAATGGTATCTGCGAATTGACTGATTATAAATTGAAACTCAGCATTTCACATAAACACTTCACTTAGGGGAGGAGAGGCAAAAATTCATCGTAAAAGCAGTGAGTTATTTAAAAAACGCTAATTAGCTATTGAAAACAAATTTTAACGTATAACAAAAAACAAATTTTAAAGATTTATTTAGGTTCTGATTCTATACCTTAATTAACCCAATTCACGCAATTGTAAACTGTAATAATTTCTTTCCCTGAAGGGTTCTTGGATTTTTCCGGATTATAATCCCAGATTTCCTTCTATTGCTTTGTCGATTTAATTATTTGTCTAAAATTACAATAAATTGAAGTTTAATAATAATAATAATGATAATGATAATAATAATAATAACAATAATAATAATAATTACGTTTATTAAAAACAATATACATAATATATACCTACTAATCAATTCAATAAATAAAAAATAAACTTTTAGATATATCACTAAAGCACACTAAGCACTTGTGCCTGATTTTTGGTTATATAATCGGGTAAATGTCAAACTTAGTTAATTATGTCCTTATTGGGTAAACAGACTATAGCCGGGTTAGAAAAATCATTTCAGAGTATAATCAGTACAATATGTAATAATACTACATGTAAGTTGATATTTTAAAACCAGTTTAAAACAGAAAGCATCCATTTGATGTATTTCAGATTTATTAACTTACTAAAAATATCTCTACCCTTTAAAAATATCATAATCTTGAAGCATAATATTTTAAACTCTTTGGCCATGAGTTTTACGAGTCGTAGTTGGATTTACCAAATTGTTGCCTAGTAGATACACTTTGATTAATATCTAACTCTATATCCTTTTTCTTTATAGACTTAAGGATTTCTAAGCAGGGCTGACGCTAATCTAATATCTTACTTTCAAAAAACAGACCATCAGTGGGCCAAAAATTACTTTCAAAAACCATTGTTGAATTGATTTTGATATGTGTTTTAGAAACGCTTCCTCCTCGCAAAATACCATAAACTAAATTATTTTGTACAAAAGACATAAGTAAAATCTGTATTGTCGTGACGAATTCATAATGAGTTACTTATTATATTGGGTATTAATAGTTTGACAAACTATTAATAAACCGTCAAATCATATAAAAAAAAGTATATAAAGTATTTTCGAATAAGGAAGAAATTTTTATGATACTACATAGCTGAAAATTTGAAAGATAAGTATATTTTATTTTTAATTTAATTCAATTTTACTTTAATTACCTTGATAACGGTAGTAGATATAACTACCGAAACGTTGGTTCAAACTAGGTATTTTTTAAAAAAAGTAGGTCTTCTTGTTTTTTATCGTTTTTTAATTGTAATATTCATAACAAAGTTAGGAAGAATATTGAAAAGAAGAAACGAGCTCAGAGATTAATAGATTGAACCTCAGCTCCTAGGTATATAATAAAAAAATCTATTATACCTCAAGTAAATTATTGTATTTAAAACTTATTGAACTTAAATTAAATTAAGTATATCGAACGATATCGTTACAGATTTAAGTTCATATTTCTTTTAAATACGTAAATAAGTCTATTTTCTTCTTCTTTTCAATTTTTGAGCGTGTGAGATAAAAATGTCTAAATTGATTTTTGCTATAAGTGACGTAATACCCAATATAATAAGTAACTCACAAAAGACATATATACAATTCTTAGATATTCGGTAATCAAAACGTATTTAAGGAACATCCATTTTGAAAGAAGCCCCTTTTTAACTTCTGAACCACTTCATCCCATTTAAATAAATTATCAATTTTAATAACAAAATAAGACAAGTACTTAGTTTTTTGTATATTTGAAGCTAATTTATTGTATTGAAACCAGTTTGTTAGTTCCACAAAGTCTTTTTTAATTTATGTTTTTATAATTGCCAAGACAATTTGTAAAATGGGGTCATCTGCAAAACTAACTAGCGTTCCATTTTGTATAAGATTAAGCATGTTGTTTACATAAATCGTCAAAAGTTAAAAAACCAACACTGTTCCGTGGGATTATTTCATAAAATAACACAAATTAAAAAAAGTCGTTGTGTTTCATCAATTTATATGCTAATACTATAATAATTTATATGCTAATATATAAAACTCATAATAATCTAGTTATAATATAGTTATATTTAGGAGATCATCGGCTTCAACCAATAACACCTCTACAAAAGGACAAAGCGCTCCAAAAAATTTTGCTCGTGACGTCACACGTTTGGGCCATGCACTTTGAGTTGATTTTCGCATGAATTCAGTCCGGTGTTCGTCCACGGAAGGCTGCGTGCAATGCTGCCAGATTTTGCAGATTGCCGTTAACGTTAGGATGATCGATTACTATCTTAAAATAATTAAATCTATATCTTTAACTGCTCTTACTTTACAATTTAGTTAAAAAAAAGAGTGCATCCTTTTTCTTTTTATAATTTAAACTTCCATTTTTTCAAATTTTATCATTTATCTAATACCTTGTTACTTGTCAATAGGAGTTCTTTCTATATAAATCTGACAACGGCGCATCTACTAGTTGTGCCACCTGATGAAACGAGAGGTTAGGTTGTTTATATTTATGTTCAGTGGTTGCCCGTATTTCTGACGAGATCCGCAGTAAACATTAACCCATTTTTGTGTTTCTTTCTAAAATCGGAACTGTTTATTTTCGCGAAACCTGTATGTTATATTTATGTAAACTCTTCGCGTACTTTTAAAACGCAAAATCGTAATTTCGGACTAGAAAAATCCTCGGAAAAACCGGTTCTCGGTCGCGGTTTTATTTGTTTATATCAGACTTTAATACTTTAGTTCGTGTTTAATTTAATGTTTTTCTCCTAGTTCGGCTTGTAGTTTATACCACATCACATTTACACATTTGAGTGTAAATATGCCTCAAATGTGTTGTGTTCCGGGTTGTCCCGGAAACTATAAAAACGGACCTAAAGTGCATGTCTTCGGTTTTCCTAAGGATATACCTAAATCTAAGGGGAAAATGGGTAAAAGCCATACACAGAGATGACTTTGAGCCCACAAACAACACCAAAGTATGTGAAGCTCATTTTCCTGAAGGTAGTATAATAAAGAGTACTTTATTATACGTTTTATTATACATATTAAGTTCAAGATTCCAACACAGGTAAAATTTTTACAATAGAATTACTAAAACCATGACTGAAACTTTTGAAACTTTTTATATAGCGAGCCAGTTTGTGTTTTAACATCAAAATTTAAAACTCCATATACTTCCCATAGTTTAGATGATTTATATGCAATACTTGAAGCAATAGACCTTACTATTATTACCCTGCCTTTGGAGGAAAATGTTACCAATAATGACAACCCCGACTGTGACATAAATCCAAATACTGCTACCGAGACTGCTACCAATACCCTTGGCTATAATACTATTCTCGATTATGTCAAACCATCAAATGACATAAATAAAATAAAACGTGTGTTCAGTTTTGTGTCAAACATACTAAAAAGTTTTAAAAACATTGAAGACAACAAAATAGTGCATTCTTTAGATTTTATTTGTAAATAATTATCTTTGCTTACAACTGCAAAGGAAAGGTACAGATATTCAAGTAGTACAATAATTTTGACTTCTACAATCTATACTGTTAGTCCTCATGCATACAAGTATTTAAGAGATTATGGATCCCTAATTTTACCACATCCTCAAACTATAATGGGTATTTGTAACAAACACATGACCGATCCCCACATAGATGGAAAAAAAATGTTTCTAACTTATGCCCGAAATGTGTTTAGTTTACTAAAGGATCATGGGAGATTTGTGACACTACTTTTTGATAAAATTCATATTGACCCTTACATGGACTATAAAGGCGGTAATATCACTGGAACATTAGTCAATAATAAGTCTCTAGCTTCCTCGGCATTTACTTTTATGATTACAAGTGTGTGTTCCAGCCTTAAGGAAGTAGTTCACATGGCTCCCATCTCCAAAATTACATCAGACATACTTCATAATTTTATTAGGACAATTATTGAAAATTTAGAGGAGATTGGGTACATAGTTTTTTAATAGTGTGATAATAATGCCATTAGTCATTTTTCAACTGCAGACCAACTTAGCATTGTTTATCCTCATCCCATAGATAATCAGAGACCATTATTTGACACAGTTCACTTACTTAAATGTGTATTTAATAATTGGCTTAACTCTAAACCAGACCAAAAATTTTATTTTCCTGATTTTGACACCTCGAAGAAAAAATGTGCTTATTTTTCTGCAATTAAAAAATTACATGAACTAGACTATGATAAGCTTTTAAAGTCAGTATATGTATTTATGTGTATATAATAACAATTTTTACTACTTGATGGTATAAAAAAAATAAAAAAATACCAAATACATATGTTGAATTTTGGCACAGATGTAGGGGAGTTGGGAGTCTGCATTTAATATTTACACCATAATATTTAACCTGACATACAACCAGAACTAAAACATACCTTTGAATATTTCCTGAACTCTATTCTATTCCTCGCATTTTTTAAAATAAGCCAAATATTGAGATATTAGCATATGAAATCCCTTGGTTTTTAAAAATCGGTGGCTCACATCGATGGCGTCACGCGCCAAGCACTAAGGCCTTATCTTTGAGTGGGTGTTGCTTCAACTCTTAAGTAATTAAATCATAATCTCTTCGTGCAAAAAATTTGGCATTAGTTTTAGAAGTATCGGCTCTGAGTCGTACTTATCCGTTTGCAAAAGGCTTAGTTTTTCTGCTAACTCTTGATAAAGTAATCTTGCTTCTAGATCATGTCGCTCTTTATATTCTGTTGGTGGAAATGTTGTACAATCTCGCGTATTATAATGAATAGACTCCAAAGCGTGACATTTGTACGTATATTCAGACTATATTGCTTAGTCACCCCCAAACAATTTCAGATGAGTTGGAATACTGCCTCGAGGTTAACTAGTAGTTTGATGCTTTGTTAGAAATTCGCAGATGTTTGCCTATATCTGTCAATCCTCTTCCCCAGTTGCTCCGCAATGTGTTATTATACTATTACCGCTATTAGTTACATCATTAGTATAGTTCAGTTCAGAGATCTATTAGAATCTTTGATGTGCCGCGAATAGTCTGTGTGCCGGTGTTGCTTGTATTGTCACATGACATACATCTTTAAATCGCAAAATTTTATGTGAAAAGAGTCATAAGGTAATATTCTAAGCGATATTTAATCATTCCATTAAATAAATAAATGTTTTAAACATTTTTTTAAGAATTTATACATTTGATTCGTAAAATTTGACTACATGCGCCCACGTACTATTTTGTTAGACGTCTGACCTCAGTCACAGCCACTTAAGCCTGAAAAGTTGCACAGGTCCGGCCTTAAAATGTATTTGTATTTAAAAATTTATTATTCTGGATTTTTGGGTTTAGTTTTATTAAGTTATAAATTGAAGATAGTTGATAGCAAGATAATATTTAATTTAACCATAAGATTTAAGTACGTAAAATGAGTTTAACCAAAAATTTTAATTTAATAAGTTTAATTTTTAGCGCCATCAGTGGGGTGTTTATGACAAGTGAAGACAGAATAGTTGATACGAATTACTAAAGCCCATTTATTCTATGGATTAAGGCATTAAAGATTTACTTTTTGACACAAAAGGGTAAAATATTTTGGTTCGTCTTCAAATTTTATATATTTCCTTTTTTTGGGTATTGAGATTTATTTTTACTTGGTGGTGATTATTAATGGGGATTTTGGCTGCCATATTCAGTGTCCTTTATTATTGTTTTTCTTTAATTAATACATATTATGATATATTATTATAATAATAAACTCATGAAAACCGCCATCTTTACATTTAGTACCAACTTCTTTTGATAAAAAGTAATTATGTAGTCAGAAAAGTGGAAGTATATTTTTAAAATAAACTTTTTCATTAAAAATCATCTAGCTGTCTATATCTTATGCGTGTAAGAGATACAAGTTTTACTTATAAAAAAAAACACACACTTTACATCCTGAATGTAATATTTAATAATTTGTTTGCCTCATATTTAGTTATTGTGCATATTAGAAGAGACTAGATGAAAATTAATACAAATAAATGTTTATACTAAAAACTAAAAATCTTATACAAAACACTACATTTACAAGTATACTGGATTCTAAAACTACAGTGAGGATACTAAATACTTTTATAAATTTAACTACTCATTTGAATCTGGCCCAAAGAGTTAATACAATTTTCAAAATTCTTTTGTTTTACCCTTGCTCTTTAGCAGTTTCTTCCATTAAGGAAGGAAACAGTTTCTCTGTTGCCGCTATGGATTCCAACTTCATACTGCACATCAACATATGGATACTAAAGCATTACATTATATATACTTTATTGTGTCGCTGAAGGACAAACAGGGACAGTAAGCTAAAAAAACAAAACTTTAAACTTGTTTAATTAATAAAAATAGGATTTTCTTACTATGGCCTTAAAGGCCTTTTATCTAGGGAATGGAGGAAGAAGCAGTCTTTAGTATGTCGCTGAAGGACAACAGGGGCAGTGAACTGTAAAAAACAAAATTTTAGACTTATTTTCTTAATAAAAACAGTGTTTTTCTTACCATAGCAAAAAAGGGTTTTTCCCAGAGAATGGTGGAAGAAGCAGTCTTTATTGTATCACTAAAGGACAAACAGGGGCAGTAAGCTGTAAAAAGCAAAATTTTAAACTTGTTAATTTAATTTTATTTTATTGGTTTTCTTACTATGGCAAAAACGACTTTTTCCCAGAGAATAGAAATCATACATCAATCATAAATGTATCATACCATGTTTCGGCTAAATAATATATGGATCTTTCTTCCTCCCATTTTTTTTTAAATTTTCTTCAAATATTCTATATACCAGCTGACAATTCCATTACAGCAGCGCTTTTGTTAACCATCTTAAGCTTAAATCCAAGTTTTATCAGGTATCTCTGCAAGGTTGAGACTAATAAATGTTTGTCCCTTGCCGATAAGGTGTCCTTAATTATCTATATGGTCAGAACCTCATTGTTTTTGTATGTAGAATACACACCTTTCCTTAGCAATTTGGCAATATCCGTGTCAAGTCCCTTTGATTGTCTTGCATTTTTCCTTTTTAGTCTGTCTTTAATCCCTTTTGTTACAGGCATATTGTACTATAGGGAACCCCTGTTAAAAACGTTTTTTGCAAAGCACTACAATCATTTGTGAACTGATGATCATTCCTTAGATTGTTATTGACATTTAAATAAATTTGTTTGGCGTCTGTACTTAAACAATTACGTTTTAAAACTGCTTGATTTTCCTCTGTAGCTTCTACTTCCCTTGCTTCTTTTT
Organism: Anthonomus grandis grandis; assembly: GCF_022605725.1. Lineage (NCBI taxonomy): Eukaryota > Metazoa > Arthropoda > Insecta > Coleoptera > Curculionidae > Anthonomus > Anthonomus grandis. Next base: position 4,497,339 of record NC_065561.1, read on the forward strand.
GCTTCCGCAACACTAGAAAATGAACTATCAGAACTATGTAAGTCTAAATCGCTTTCCAGATCACTCTTATTGTTTTCATCACAAATGTTATTGTCTTTCTTGTGCACCCACGGTCTCCATAAGCCCACACAAACACTTTCCTCTTCATTTGCCAAATGTTCCTGCCTATTTTTCCAGGGTCGAAACATTTTAAGGTCTTTAGGTATAATGCCAAAACAAATCCACAAACACAAATAAAAAAAACACACACTTCCTCACAGTAAAAACTGCAAAAAATTTAAACGAATACAGGCCAAATTCTAAATTCTCCACATTCATAAACGCGTAAAAAGCAAAACCGGCAAAACTCATCAAATAATAATACCCTCACATGACCCCCCTCCCAACTATTAAAGGTGATAGACCAACACCACCGAAATAAAGAAGGCCGCGGGGCTTCGCTGTGACGTCATCACAAGAAGGCAAATGCTTTACACACGTTTATGAATCTCGGTAGCGATAAGGACGTGTATTTAGGATAATATCGGCCGTTATATTTAAAGTAGAATGTTTTTTAACGAGTATGGGTGTTAAGACTTGTAAAAACCTAATTTAGGCAAATAATTGTGTCTTTATCTGTCTCTGGAATAACCTCATAACCTGTGTATTGCCTCGATAACTTTCGAAGAAGTTAAGATATTAATTTGAAATTTGGTACACATGTTGCATTCCTATTAGTTAGGATATCTTTTGAGTAATATCGGTTCTGAAAAAGGGGTAGAAAATAAGGGATGGTTTTTATTTTTTGACAAAAAAAATATTTGGCTTTGATAAAATAAAAAAAAAACAATTCATGAGGAATGTAAACAAACTACTTATTAAAAAACATTATTTTAACCTTCTTTTCAATAAGGGTAATTGCAAAAATAAGAGTTGAAACGAGGGTTGAAGTTTTAAAAAAATTATTTGTATCGAGGGTTGTATATAGTATTTGGGGCTCATACTAATATCAAAAATAATACTTAGTATTATTAATTAATTGTAGGTATTACCTATCTTAACTAGTATGTTCATATTTCATCTTTTTTTTTTTTTGGTTTTTTTTGTATTTTTTTTTTTAAACAGATTTGAAAAAGAAATTAAACTTCAAAAATTCATGTCATGAATTGGCGGGGGTGTTATTTAAGCAAATTTAAGAAGTTAGTGTATCTAATTTCTTTTTACTGCCTTTCCCAAGTCGATTATTTTTTTTGCCACAGTAATTTTTTAAAAGAGTATTGGTAACAGAATTAATAATAATTTTTACATTAGTTTCACTACTATGAATATGACATTTTGGAAAGCTGTCTAGAATATTATTGTTTTTAAGATATTCCAATGTGGTCATTGCTAAAAACTTTGCTAAAAGTTACAACTGTTTCTTAAAGAATCTGGATGTGGCAATGTTAAATGTCCAAACCCCCTTAAATACCTGTAGGAATGTGCACTTATTGTATTTAATATAGAGCAAAAAATTATTGTGTCAGGCGAGTAACGATATCTTTCTTTAGGTAATATTAATAATTTTAATTGTTCGGATATAAAAGATAATGTTTTATTAAAATCTTCACATTTAATAGACTGCAACATATTGCAAATCTGGTTTATAATATTTGTTTTTTCCTGTGAATTAATTTCATTATTGTTTTCTATTTGATTTTCTGAATTCAATTTATTAATTTCATTTAACAAATCTGATAAATCATTAATATTACTTATAGTGAATGGAGTTTTAAATTTATTTATCTGCAATACTATGTCTTGACCGTATAAATAAGTTTCTAGTTTTAAATGTTGGTTTATAATAAGAGAGTATGTTATGATTGGTGCGGGTGAGTCTTTTAATTTATACAATATAATATCATTATGGGTATTAACAGATTTCAGCCAATCATTAGGCAGTACCATTGCATTAAAAATAGGTAAAAATTGGAAATTTTGAAAAGTTATAGTTTTTTGATAGGCTGAAAATTCATCAATACTGTTTTGAATTGCTAGAGACAAATTTTGTTGTTCAATTTCAATTTTCTTTTCATCTCTACTTTTCCTAATACTTGGTATAGACTTTGAAATATATGAAGGACAATTAGGGAACTTTACAGGGATTGTACCTTGTTGAAGTTTGGGATATTTCAATGGAACTTGTAAAGTCTTGCCTGTCTTTTCATCAAAATATGTTGTCACCCGAATTATATTTTCCTTCGCAAAATGTGCGTCACAAACCCTACTATACTGGGTAGGTTTAAAATTGTCTCTAGGAATCATTCTTACCCACTTTTTACACAGTTCTTCATCCTTCGGAAATTGAAACATGTGCCGAGTATGTTCGGCATCGTAATTGCCTTTGCAACCCGGTACACGGCACTAATTAGGCATAATTGCGAACGGCAGTCGGATTATACAATATTTAATTTATATAATCACACAATAACACCGAAACACCTGTTATATTCACCTGTAGAAATACTACAAGTTGTCAACAACAAACACTCTTCTAACGGCACAGAACACAAATATATAGTCTAACGGGATAATGTGTAAAGTGTAAAAGAGTCAGCATTGTTGCCACAATGTGGGTATAGTAACCACAGATGTCGCGGTCAATAAGTATTACGCCAAATATATTTTCAATGATATTGCGGTTGATTTGGCACCGAGGCTCGGGCAAAGGAACAAGAAATGGGTCGGTCCATTATAAGATTTGAAGGGGGAAGGCGGTAGCGAATTTCTTCGCCTTCTTTGCGTGACGTATTACTTTAGTGACGTCAGAGCACCTCGGCCTTCTTTATTTCGGTGGTGTTGGATAGACCCATCCAACAACTATTTTAAAGGCGATAGACCCATCCTTAAAGATCTTTTTAAAAACACGACGAAAGTAATACAAAAACAGCCGAAAAATTTATTTGGGTACGGCCCCGTAATCTTCAAAATCAGTGGGATAGAGAGAGATACAAAATCACTTGCACAGCCTGAAGTAGGAATCGCTAGATCGCAGGTGTTTTATCTTTGTTTAATAGACTGGCTAAAAAGAGGTGACAAGTCTGTGAGTGCTGGAAGTGTTTAAAATATTTTGTAAGGTGCTTGGATTTTAGTTCGCGGTCAATTTTTGATATTATTTTCTTGTAATATTATTTTCTTTGTAAAAATTGACATTTTCGAAAGAAAAACATGGGGTTTTACATATGTTTAAAATGATTTCATAGATAAACAATATAAAATGTTGCCATTTAAACATGTATATCATGCGACAATAAATACGACATAGGCGTACGGAGTAGTCACTGCGGCATCTGCGAGACATCAAAGATTCTAATAGATCTCTGAACTGGACTTTATATAAGGAGATTTGTAAGTAGTTTTTGTTTAGTTGTAATCTTCTTCCGAAGATCCAACAAGAAAAAAATAAAGAGTTTTGGTTAGTGGTAAAACTGTCTCGTAATTCGAGCATCACACCAAAAGTTCCAACTATAGGACTAAGTAGAGGACTAAGAGGAGCTGGTGTGAATTGCTACAGAGTGAAACCGAAAATATTTGCTTTGTATTTCTTGAGTTTACGTTAGTTTCTTGAGTTTACGTTTATCGTAAGCCGTAGAAAACTTCTGCAGAGGAAAGAGTATTTAAAAGAAGAAATGTTAGTCTGAACTGACTCCTTGATGGTTTTACTAAGGTCATCAAGAGGAAGGTTACTATATTCTGAAGGGATATCAGGCCCTCAATATAAAAACGTCCCTTACACCCACCACAACAGTTTAAGCATGGTTTGGTACGGCTAGAACCAGCAGAGGCATTGCACAAGCCACTGTCTTAGGAATGAAAATGATAATATTTTTTTAAAGCTGTTATATTTACTCTTAGAATAGGTTATATTTATTTCTACGTTCTACTTTTTATTCAAGATCCAATTCAAATAATATTAGGTGTTAATATATACATGAATATTTCCTCTTTTGGAAATGTGTGTAAACTTCACAATAAAGATTCGGTGAATATTTTTGTAAGCAAAATGCCCCCTTGCCCCTTAGCATACGCTGCACTCAAAGTTTTGTTTACTGATTCTAGTCTTTCAATTTTCTAAGAGCAAGCCGCACTGTGCTGCTGGATACAGATGCAACAAAGACAATAATAAAATCCGACATAGTAAAATCCGCAGCTAAAGTTCGGCGGACAGAATGGCCTGTACGAACAACGCCGAGAGATCGAGCGAACGATGGTAAAATAATCTTCATGTTTGACAAAGCCATATTTAAAGATCCTGTGATACTGACTAATATTGAAGATGTGGTGATTATCGGGTCGGATAAGATAGATACCAGGGGCTTCAAAATAAGCTTTAAGCAGATCCTAAATATAGACGATAAGTAAGTTGTTTTACATCATGAGAGATTACAGTGGTCGAGTTCTACTTATGAAGGAGACCTTGATACCAAAAGGTAGGGAAATAATTTTGGAGGGCTGCGTTGATAGCAACATGGATGCATAGATGGGTAATGAAATCGTCATGTTCGAAGTATGAAGAGTCAAGTATTCCTGTGAGGGTAATAAATGCCAAACATTATCCTGTATTATTAAAGAAGTGCACGGGATTAGGACTCTGCTCTACGGTTTCAGCAATATTTCAACAAGCTGCTGATGAGGAAATCAACTAGAAAGCCATTCCGAAAGATTTAAATAAGTTGGTATCATCAAGCACCGGTCTAAAGACAGAGCAAAGAAGAAGGCGGAAGCTTTTTTTTATCAGACATCGAGATGTTTTGGATACTGGGAAAAAAATGGAGGACAAACGTAGTCCAGAAAAAAGTCAATACAGCTCGTCCTATCGTGCAGACACCTCAAAGACCACTAACCAAGTTAGAGGAGGCTAATATTGTTGAAAGTACGGCGAAAGAAGGCATGATAGAACCATCTAGTCATTGTCAGTCCGTGCTCTTCAACAGTGGTACTGGTAAAGAAGAAAGACTGCTCGAGTAGATTCTGCGTAGATTACCGGCAATTTAATAGCGTGATTAAATAGGACAGCTATCCTCTTCCTAGTACTGATCACATTCACAATTGCAAAACCTCACCCTTAAATAACTTAATCAAGGAATAAAGTCATATTTAAGAGTAAAGGTTTATCAGATAATATCATAAAAAAAACATTTCTATCAGGTATATTAAAATAGTATTCTTAAAAGTTATCTTTAGTAAGAGTTCTGATTAAATAAAAGTTCTTAGTGATAAATAAAAAGTATTTTTTTTTCGTCACGATTTTTTTCAAATAAATATATTTTTGAAATACTCATTTAATTTAAAGTGAATTTCATCTCTTGGTTTTTTTTTTCTCCGACGTACCGTTTTGCTATAAAAAAATACAACCCCTCTAAGTTTGTCCCACTAATTATGAAACACCCTGTATTTCTTCTCAAATGGTTGATATTCACCCTAATAATTTCACCCCCCAATTCACTAGGAAAGAATTGATTCGATTTTAGGCGTGTTAACTATCTCTAGTTAGTACAATAGATAAGGCAGATTTCTTTACAAAATCAGGGGTATATTCATTAAGATGTAATGACTGTAATGCCATTTACATAGGGCAATCGGGGAGAAAAATTTCCACCAGAATAAAGGAACATACAAGTTTGGTGGACAGGTATAGGGATACTGACATGATCGAAACTAAATCGGCGTTTGCGAATCATTTATTGGCCTCCTCACATGGTTTTTCTTTAACTCAGGGAGCGGATATTTTGCATAAGTGCTCAAAAGGCAAAAAACTGGACTTGCTAGAAAAAATGGAAATAACTAAAGCTAAGAAGAGCCCTGTCCTTATGTGTGTGAACGATATTTTCACGTTTGAACCTCACCTCATTTATAACAACCTCTCTTAAAAAGTCTTTTCTTCTTTTTCGATTTTAGATATTTTTAGTTTTTATTGTTAAGATTGTTTACTTATATTCACACATATTAGTATAGTTCGGATTGTTTCCCATTTTTGATCATGTTACTTGGTGGCCTATGGGTTAGACGCGCGCCTGTGAATCTAAAGGTTGCTGGATCGTTCCCCACTGGTGACATTTTACATTTTTACTTTTTAATTTTTTTAAGCATATATTCTTATCTATGGTGGGAATTGTTAACTTAAGCTAGCTTTTCTTTTGTTGTTAGTTGTAATGTGATCTGTGTAGGTCTAGGTAATGAGTTTTATAAGCGTTCTTTTTGTGAAAAATATCTTAATGTATTTTTTAGGCCTGATGATGCTCCGATAGGAGCGAAACACGTGTAGCTTTTAAAAAATTATATGGATTTGATGAGTCCGTGACATTGTGTTTTTACCTTTGTTTTGTTTCCGTTTGGTCTCTTAGAGAAAAAATGGATGATACGTTTCTAACTAATAAAGGCTGCTGACTGGTAGGTTTAGATCCTAATATATTTTGCGATAGTATTGGTATACATCTTAAATTATACGCACAATTATTTCATAGAGTAAAATTATTTATTGTGATTTTTATTCCTATAAAAATCATGATAAATAAATTTCTTCTGCTTTAATTTCGATAATATAAGAAACATCAAACTAAAAAACTTAATGTTATTGAGTCGAGCCCGACTATTATTTGCGCCTTATTGATAACTTTTCTGAGTTAGTAGAAATACGCAATCAAATCGACGACCATCGGAGAAAACACTTTGATACCGTGCAAATAATATTAAATTGTAACATTCAAAGGAATATCAACATTACACCATTTCAAATACTAACTGGAGTAAAAAAAATGTTTCGAATATAAGCAACCGTTGATGTAGTTAGCTGGTGTAGCGTGTCCGAGTCGGATTAACTAACAGATATGGCCGGGTGAAGGTGTACTTTTATTTAGTTATAATTTTCTAGTTTTAGTTGTAGCTTTTATTTATAATTCATGAATTATACGATTTGGAATATTTTCCCGATTTCAATTAAACGTGACAACACAGTTCGAACTATCGCCCTCACAGTTTTGAGGAAAAGACCGACACGGGCGATAGTCGATAAATACAATTCAGACGGTCAGGATGATTAAGTACGACATATTAGAGTTGAAAATGTGTCAAACAGGGGAAAACGAGAATCCAGTCGGGACTTCGTACGTATTTTTTATCGAAGTGTCAAATAGTCAAGTCAATTCAGACAAGTTTGCTCTGGAAATTAAGGTGTTGATAAGGAAAGATATAAATAAAATGTGTTGATATTGCCTAAACTGCAAATGAATGCTTAGTTGTGCTCTAATAGAGATGAGTTTGTGCACATAACTCTTCCTCCTTTAAGATTCTGCAATGTTGTTGATGATATGGTCTTATATGGTCTGATAGGGTCTTTAAGGGAATTGCTTTATATTTCTTTCACCACGTCTTTTGCCGGAACAAAGTCTTCATATACAATGGGTTCCCTAAAGTCCTGGATTTTTTCAAGGTACATTAAATGCTTAAGTTGTAAGTAAGATTTATAAGGATTTAAGGAGATTTTTAAACTTTAGTTATTTTTATAGTAAGATTATTTGATAAAAGAAAATTCTCCTAATATAAGAAAATGTGGTAAGTGATAATGCATTTATGCATTTATTATTACAAAAAGCGATAATGACGATGATATAATATATGTATGTCTTTTAATTTTAATTTATTTGTGCATGAGAATGTATGTTTTGTTTTGCTATTTTAACTACTATGTCATTAGGAAAATTTTTAATTTTGAGATTTGGTTTATTGTCCTTAAACCGCTACTTCACCTTCTGATTCTAAACTAATACTAGTGGCGGCATCTGGTAGTAGATTTTTAAAACGGGGGGGTCTTAGGAACCATCATGTGAAAAAGAATAGATGAAAGATCTATAGGGGCTCTAATATAAATAAATTATTTAAAAAAACTTTTTTGTTTTTTATAATATTAAAATAATATATTTTTTTCTATAATATATTTTTTTAAAATAATTATAGGAATTTTTAAAGAATTTATACCCCTTAAAATTCAAATAATTTTTTTAATATCTTTACATTACTACTTAAGATCATTTGAAGAGGTATGCAGCAAAAGTCCACTTTTTTATAAGTTTAATTTTTCGTTTTGGAACTTTATTATTTTATGTTACACATATTTTTATGTTGGTAATTTTTTTTTATCTTTTTATATTTTGTAATATCGTTATTCATTATATTTGCTTAAACAGAATTCCTTTATTAGAATATAAACATTTAAAAAAGTTTAATTTTAATTAATACATAACCTTAAATTTCATTTACTTAACAAATCGCAATAATTTATAAAGCAAATTTTGTTGACTGAAAATTATGTTACTATATATGTATATAAATAAAACCCTTACCGTCCTATAAATGTAAATTTCATTATTTTGTGTATCATTGCCCAAATTAGTATATTATTTAATTTCAGCGAAATATATTATCTTATGTATAATTTGATTTAGGATATTTTTTTCTATATTACAGACGGAATTAGCGATCCGATATAATGACATATCACCTCTGGAAAATCACCATTGCAGCGTCGCCTTTAGGTTATTAGAAAATGAAGACTGCAATATTTTTAAATCGTTTAGCAGTGAAGATTTTAAACAAGTTAGAGAGGGAATGATTCGATGCATATTGGCAACGGATATGGCGAGGCACAATGAGATTCTTACAAACTTTAGAGAAATTGTGCCTAATTTTAATTATGATGAAAAGGCTCATATAAATTTAGTAAGTACTTTTTTTTTAAGTACTTTATTTAGTAAGTACTTTAAATTTAGTAGCCTTTTCAAATTCACTAAATAACAGAAATGCACCATTTTAAGATTATTGAATTCTGAGCCTGATTCTGATCTGATTTTACCTTAAAAAACGATATGTTTTTATCTCAATATAGAAACTGTTCTAAAAGTAATACATTATTTAGAATATTTCTTATGATTTATGTTATTATTTTCTGATAGTAGTAGTTTATGATTTACAGAACATTGTAAAAAATATTAGTTTTTATTATTAGATGATTAAATGCAGTTTTTTTTTCTACAGATGTTAAAACTTATTAGTTTTTTTGCACATCATACAGGGTCATCATGCTCCGTTGATCATGTTACAAACTTCTAGGCTAGATTAAAACGTCAAAAAAAAATTCATATGAACAGGGGTCTAGAAATCCTTTCTCAGAGAGCTCTCTTTGAAGATAACCTTTAAAAACTAGTTTTCGTCTTATAGCATCGTAACTATTTTAGCTACCACAACCAATTTTGGGACATAAATTATTGTTAGTACGTTTATTCTTTTAAATCTACTAAAACAATAATAATTTTACCCAGGGGCATGGAAACCAGGGGGCTATTTGTTAAATTTAACCCCATTTCTCTAAAACTTTAATTTCTGCCCATTTGGGTATCAGATTATGCTGCTCCTTTTGCATAAAAAAGGTGCTCTTAGCAAAAATCGTTAAATATCAATACTTTTATAAAAGTTGACTAAAAGGAAATCAAGATACAGCACCAAAATTAATTATTTTATTATTAATGCTACGGTTTGCACGTTCCTGATTAAAATAATATTTATTTAATAGGTTAAAAAGGATAAACGTACTAACAATGATTTATGTCTCAAAATTGGTTGTGGTAGCTAAAGTAGTTATGAAGCTATAAAACGAAAACTCTAGTTTTTAAAGGTTACCTTCAAAGAGATCTAGCTCCTTGAGGAAGCATTTCCGGACCCTTATATACCCCGAACCCGGACATTCATATGAACTTTTCTTTTTTTTTTTGACGTTTTCTATCTACCTAAGCTTTTCTATTTCTATCTAAGCTTGTAACTGTATGCAAACCAGAGTGGTTTAGGTGCTTTGAAAGTTATAGTATGATTTAATTAAAATATTGAATTATTAAATTTACATGATTTAAGTAAATAATGTATTGAAGCACAATTCGATACATTAGTTACTTATTTCCAAAAAGTCTTTTGTCTATTAATGCGCTTCCGATTTCTGTACTTACATCTTAACTATTCATTCTATTATCATCCAAAGATAAAGTGCCCAAACTTTCAGGCTGAAGACGTGAAATCAGTATTAATTTTAAAATAAATATATTAATTGTATGGCTGAAATTAAAAGCGCACTCCTTCATAAAATGTTAAGGAGTGTGCACTTTCTAAGTCTGATACATTTATTGTTAGATCTTCCCCAAATATATTAGAATTTATAAATTAAATTCATTAATTCAATTTACTGGATCCTCTGAGAAAGTTATAAATTCAGAAAATCTCTTATGTGGAAATCTGTATATGAATATTTAGTATAACAAAATAGCTACCCCCTAACTTCATATTATTTAACCAAGTATAGGACCGAAATACCCAAAAAATCATACTCTTTACTATTTAACAGATATATCAAAGCATAGTGATCGCAAGTTTAAAAAAGTAAAATTTTATCACATCAATATCGTTCAATTCGCTTTATAAAATGTTTATAGCAATACATAAATTATAAGATCACGGTTGTATTGTAAAATACAATAAAAGCTGACGTAAAAGCATCGAGGAATCAGTGAAGTCACTATTGAGGCTATTTATCAATAGTCTATTTTCTATTACGGATTAATGCATGGGTATTAAAAACATTTCCGAGGCTGTACGTAGATATTAGCACTGTAGTCAGAAATGCATCTTATAATTTGAAAGTACATTATATTTAACTTTTTGTTTTAGTTATGCATGGTATTAATAAAAGTCTCAGATATTTCCAATGAGGCACGACCCATGGATATAGCCGAACCATGGTTAGACAGACTTCTGCAAGAATTTTTCAAGCAAAGCGATGCAGAAAAATTAGAAGGCCTTCCTGTCACACCTTTTATGGATCGCGAAAAGATCACCAAACCCGCATCACAATGTTCGTTTATCGGATTTGTTTTGTTACCCTTATTTGAGGCTTTAGGAGACCTACTTACTGAACTTAAAGTAATAACTTACCTTGCTTATAACAAACTATAAAATTTAATAATATATTATTTAGGATCTGATAGTACAACCAGTCAGAGATGCATTGGACTACTACAGAAAACTAAACGACATGACAAGAGAAGAAAGACTGCATCGCAAAAGTATTGTAGCTGAATTGGCTGTTAACGGTGGCCATCAGCATAACTCGGCAAATCAGAGTCCAGATAGTAGTGGAAATGGTCCTCTTCTTTCTAAATCTGTTTCTAATTTCAGCTTTAATAAGACCAAAGCTTTATCATATAGGTCTAGGTAAGAATATTTACGACATCTAATTGATTGCATAAACTGGAGGACATATATTTATCAGATTAAATGATGTTAATACGTTTCTAACAAGCAGTATCTCCAAAAAAAATTGAAGATATTGCTTTTATGTCTAGGAGCAGATATGACATGTAAACATTTTGATTGTATAATGCGGCAGATCTCAGTTTCATTTGCTCATGTATCGAGTAACATAAACATAACCAAAAATTACTTTATTGCATATTTTGTGTATTTTATCAGAAAGTGATAGTTTGAAAAAAAAAGTAATTTCGACAAATTGGTAAGTACTTACTTCATAATGTTTATATTATTGGCTTTTTCTTTCTGTTTATCATAAATTCGTGAAGTGTTCACGTGAGCTCTCTATAACACCTATTTATCTTTAAAAATAGTAGGTTTTTCTGAATCGTATGTTAAGTTTCTTACTATCAAAAAAACTATAAACGTGCTTTTGTGTACCTTTTTGAAAACGTTAATACGATATAAACATATATAATATAAATTTATATCGTATAAATTTATAGATATGCATTAGAATAATAAGCCTGCAGAAAAAAAAGCTTAGGCTAAATCCTTTTTCATATACGGATTGTCCCAGATGTGGGCAATTCAAAAAAAAACAAATATCCCTATATTTTTTTCCTAGGGCAACTTCCTACGGAGCTGTCTGCCCTTAAAGCACGCTCATGAGAATCCTATTTTTTAAATATTTTTTATACTTTTTTGTATAATTGAATGAACTTTTATTGAGATAATAAGCAACTAAATTTATTACAAACTTTAATTTTTTTTAAATAAAAAAAAAACAAATTTCGGAATATGCCCTCATATAACTGGTACTGGCACACCCTGTATTATAATTTAAGCGGAGACAAAACAAAAACTTGACCTATGGTCTCTCATAATTCACATAATTTGAATGTGATATTTTTCTTGCTTCGGATTGAAATTACCATGGAAACAAGAAACTCGACTATCGCTAGAAACCGATTAATAAGGATCTTTAAAATAAAGTGCGAGTAAATTTATTTGACTTGCAAACTATATCAAGCAGCGTAATCGAACATATAAAATCAAATAAGTACGTTACATTAAGTCCGCTTAGCGTCTACAGCAATGATGCCGATGACTTCAAACCTAGGTAAGCTGCTTTTTTGCCTTCTAAAAATAACTTATATGGTCATTCATAAATGCCAGTACAATCATCAATTGAAATCATGGCTGCTGAGAAACCGAAATTTTCAATAAATTTGAATCAGGATTCAGACATTCCAGTCACTGATTTCAATCATTTCGAATATCCAAAGTATCTGAATTTACTGAACCAGTATTACCTCTGCTGATAAATTCAAATGAGATCATGGACGCAGATATTCCATTAGTTGATTTATAAAACTCTGTTCTCGACTATTTTCATCATTGTTATTTGCCTGATACTGAGGCTCCATCATCACCAGTGCTCCACACCTAAGACATTATTATTGCTGTTGATGAACCACAATGTTCTGTAAACACAATTCAGGATGCAGACATTATTATTTGATTCTGACAACTCTGTAATAGACTAACTGAATAATTTTTCACCTGACTCTGATGCTTCATCTGATCAACCTTGGAGCAAGATTCGTAGAAAATTAAAGAAAGATAATAGTGAAGAACTGGTTGAAGTCGTTCAACCTTCTGAACAATACACTAAAAGAACAGGACAACTTAGAAAAATAGTTTTGGAAAACCATACTAGAAAGAAATAAAAACCAAACGTACGATTCGGATAGGTTGTGGCTCAAGCAAGAAGGAGTGTGGTGGAAAAAATTTTAGAAGATCAGCGTATTCCAATAAATGGATACTACTGGATGATGTCTTGGCCGGAACGGCAAATTTTTCTTTTGGGAAGTATTTCAACTATGGAACTGAAACGGCGAAGAGGATTTGGAATGCCGAGAACACGGTTTTTTATGTATTTTTTGAAAAATCCCGGGGTGAAAAAGTTGAAATCTGCAAAGTGTTCTTTCTGACTACCCTGGGATATGATCGGAAAAACGACCGAGCTATCATTAATATTATAAATACAGTAGGTAATTCTACAAGCGTGCAAAACAAACGAGGAAAGCACCTCAAAACTCCTAAATCGAATCAACATGTTATTAAATCACATGTTGAATCTTTCGGACCTTCCATTTCTCATTACAGAAGAGAACACGCGCCGAACAAAAGGTGTTTGGCTAGCGATATCAACATCACCAACCTCCATAAGGATTTCATGGCAAAACACTTCGACATAAAGGGTTCTTACGATTTATACAAAAAGTGTGTTTCACATGATTGTAATATATCATATATTACAATCCTGTATAATATATCATAACCATGTGGTTAGATAATTGTTGCGGTCAAAATAAAAACTGGGACTTATTTTTCTATCTGACATATATCATTAATTCACCTGAAACAGTAAAAAATAACCTGACTTCGCGATATTTTGAGCCGGGACATACATTTATGGCGGCAGAAAGTTTTCACCATCTAGTGGACTTTCATTGTTTTCATTTATACATTCATTTTATTCGTGCAATAGTTACAGACTTATTAGTCTGTAAGTATTCAACCGCTGTCATTGATCTTTTCTGCCGTCGTCTTATCTTAATTAAATTTGTAGGTCTCCATAATTGTTTAGTTTGTCCTTGTGTTTGCTTTTGGCAATTGTACAATATATTGTTTCCTATTTTCTACTGAGACTGTATCATATTTGCCGAAACCCTGTATTTCTTTTAGTAGTAACATAAATTATATGTCATTTTTTCTTTGTCCATGGTATTACAGTATGTTAGCGCTGTATACATTCGCCTGTCTTTTCTCGTTTTGTAATTGTATTGTCCATTAAAGTTATTTCCAATATTTATTGTCATGTATCGTTTCGCTAAATTGTGCGATTCTTTTATTTTTAATTTTGTCTGTCATATCCATTTAGTTTGTTGCTTGTTTGTATGCCGTCTTTACTTAATTCCAAAATCTGTTAATAAATTTATTTCAATAATTTTTGCTAACTTTCCCGCTATAACGATCAGCTGGTTGTTATTATGGGATTATGCTAGTGTGTCTGTATATGTCCTGTATATGTTCTTAGTTTGTTCTACTCTGTATTTGTTTTCCACTTGAATTGCCCTGAAGTAACCATCCATGATTAATAGTCACATCGTTTCGACCTCCATATATACATTTGGCTTCCATGCACTATTAAATGCATTACTGAGGTCTAAGGCGACTTGTGTTTGGTTCGTTGCATGTTCTAGGTGTGCTTGCAGTATTTTAGTAGTTACCTTGTTTTCAGTTTTCCCAACACAGGCTTATTAGCTGTGCACGCCTGTCTTTTTTTGGCAGCTAGCAACCCAAGCTGTTAGAAAACAGCTAGCAACCCTAGCTGTTTTCTAACAGCTTGGTAACACACCATGGCCTAAACAGCCATTGTATATTTTTATTAGCGCCTCTTTCATTTCTTCCCACATATGTTTAATTGCCTCGCTGGTAATCCTGTCATCACCTTGTTTGGTTTTATGTCTGGTCGTGAGCTATGAATTTTGTTTTCTCCTATTTTTTTCCTCTCTATTTTTGTATGTCAATTTTCTGTTAATGTTTATTTGCTCGTTTGTGTCAGTCTGAGGGCGATCTGTTGCAAGAGACTCATCCATTAGATAATTGTGTTTTTCTTTCTCTGTCTTCGTGTATATCTCGTCTTCTTTTTGAATGTTTGTGGTCGGTGTTTGTTTTTTATGTTCTGTTAAATATCTTCTACACTCGATCCCATAGATTGTTCTCTATCACGTCTGTAATTTGTTCTTATATTGCTTTAAGTTTAGTTATTTTTATGTTTGGTTTGTATTTATTTCTTTTGTAGATACATTGATTTCAGATGTTTTGTTTCCTGCTCTGTGTTCTTTGTAAAACTGATCGTAATTATCTTAAATTCGTTCTTTGTCTGATTAGTTATCTGTCCACAAGTCTGCTGTTTTGTGTTTAGTAGTCTTGTTTTAATATTCTTGCGGGTTGTTGTGCACATATCTTGTAGCGGTACCGGTTTCGTTTCTTTTGTCTGGGTTTCGTTTTATTTGTATTTTGATTTTGTATATTATGTACTTATGTTCACTTAGTATTTCATGTATTAACACTTTCCGTCAATAATTTCTATTCCTTTAGTCCTAGGTATATTTATATAGCTTTTGCCTTTGGTGTTATTAAAACTTTATTTTCTCCCCAAGCTTCATTGCATGCGTTTAAGGCTCCAGCAATTATGATTATTTGTGATCTACTCGTATTGGTTGATGTCTTTTTTGACTGCTACTTTTTCGGTAGGTGCTTCTTTATTATCTTTTTCTGTGTTTATTTTAGCTTCTTCTAATTTTTTATATATTATTTGCTTTATAATTTCATGTATAATTTTGTTTGGTTTTTCTATATTTTTTTCTAGTCTATTTAGTTTGATGTTTTATTCAGCGTTGCAGCAAAGTTTTATCAGTATGTCTGTTAACTTTTCTAGTTCTCAAATTACGGCTCGAAACCCGATTTTGGAGTAGGTGCTGGAATATACTGCACTAGCCCAAGGACAAAAATATCTATCTGCCGTGGGAAACGCTTATCAACTTTTTAGGCGGAAGTACATGCCACTAAAATCTGTGCAAGAATGCTTAACCAAATGCAACTTGAAAAGCCAAAGCTATCAAAAAAATGAGCAAAATCCAATCTGATAGGTCCACAACTGTTAGGCATTGCATACAATACGGCAAAATACACAATCTCAAACTTGGTGCACAATAAAGCAAAGGGCTACTGGGAGGGATTATTAGGACACAACTTTGGATAGGCTTTCATGCCGGACGTAACAAGGAAGGTAACAGATACTATAGGGGAACTCAACAGGAAGTACCTAAAATATGTATACCGGCCACTGTAGACCTCGTCACTACATAAATTGGATTGATTTGGCGGAAGTCGCCCAATGCAGACTATGCATAGAGGAAGACAAGACTGCAGAGTAGATTCTATGCAGATGTCCTGCACTAGAGAGTTCATCAGTTATCGAACTCTCTAGTGCAGAGAGTGGCTGACTAAAGAGGGCGGACTTGAATGGGGAAGTATAAGTGTAGAAACACCTAGAAGTGAGCCAATAGACCTAGGGTCGCAGTGGAAAGACACAAGGTACCCAAACCACCCACAACAAACCTTGAGTGTCACACTAAAGGTTCCAACCATAGAACTTTCCAGTTCTGCGCGTACATTGTTTTGTATGTTTTTATTGAATTGCATATCCGAGACCGTCTTCTCAGCAATCCATTTACCGGCTATAACCGGATAGAACCTGGATAGAACCGGAAGAGGACGCAAGAAAGTAGCGAAAACCCGGCAGCCCCTGGATGTACCGTAAAAAGGCAAAAGGTTTGGCTTGTTTACAAAAACAAATGCGAACAGAATAAAATAAATGATTTATTGAATTTTTCAGAAAAACTACTAAAACACAAGCGGAATAGTTAGTGTGTATTCTGTTCTGTAAAAAATGTTAAAGCCAAAGGGCCAAGGTGGTAGAACTCGAACCATTCGTTTTAGTTTGCAGCTCCCAGTTTAGCAGCACTCTTCTCCTACCTAACGCTTCCTAGTTTGCAACGGAGGCATACAGGCATACACCGGTTAGTTCTTTCTCTAGGGCAAACTTGAGTTCCTGATCATTACCACGGGGAGGTGCTAAATCAGCGATTATTTGTAAGAGGCCATTTGAGACGCATCACAAACTTTAATAACTTTTAAGAGATCTGGTCGGAAAGACCCCTTTGTGCTGTAACATAAGCAATATGCAATTAGGTCAAGGAAGCCTTCATAAAAATATGTCGCAGTCCATGGTTTTTACTGGTGGTACTGGTAAAGAAGAAACACGACTGGACGGATCTATGGAGAATCTGTGTAGATTACACACAGCCTTATACTGTGAATAAAAAGCATAGCTATCATCTTTCATTATGCATTATCATGCATTATTGATACTTTGGGCAATCCGGCTGGATCTAGATTATTTCCATTATCCAGATTTCCATACTAGACAAAAAAAGTAAATATTGGCAAGTTGGCTTGGTTTGGTTGACGATAGGAAAAACACGGCTTTCACGGTGGGTGCTGAATTATGGCAATTTCACGTGATGCCATTTGAACTGTGCATTGCTTCTAATACTTTTGAACGGTTGGTGGAAATGATTTTAAGGGAACTGTCCTGGAAGACTTGCCTGAGTTGACTTAAATAACAAACATTAAGTAAAAATTAAAAGATACAATAAAAAATTAAACGAAAAATACAATAAAAAGTCAAAGTTATACAATTTTTTTTTAAAAAAACCTTACCTCACACTACATAGCTGTGCTGTTTACATAAAAAACAATAACTAGGATAATAAATTGTCATTGTCAAAGATTGGTTAGTGCCAAGAAAGACAAGCATGAACTACGTAGCTTCTTGAGATTATTCACTTATTACCGATGCTATGTGGAGGGATTTGACAACATCGCAAAATCACTGACCAGGCTGTCAGAAGGAGAACAAAAATGTGAATGATCCTAAGAAGCCTAATACTAATCCTAAGGAAGCTTTCGATCACCTAAAAGAGGCTTGACAAGCTATGAGATAAAACTATCTGAGCTATCCCTGGAGAAAACTTGCTTTACTAACTAGAAAACTAGCTTTTATCAAAGCTATGTACCACTTCAATAAGTACCTCTGCGGGAGGAAGTTCCTGCTGCGAACTGACTGAAAATTAAATTTTAAAATGGCCCCTTCAGTGTAAAAATCCGTAGGGTCCAGTAGCAAGCTAGATAAAGAGACTATAAAATTTTGTCTGCTTTAACACTAAACACCGAACAGGAAGAATCCATGGAAATGATACCCTATCAAGAAGACCCTGCCGAGAAAATTGCAAACATTTTTAGCGGGCAAAGGTATATCATGCCGAATGGGTAAAGCCGATGCTCAGTATTAAGAACCATCATCGTCGAAGATATTTGGCCAAATAGGAATCCAAAATGGGAAAATTATAAGAGACTAAGAGGAAGATCCCGATATCAAGATAGTGCTTACCTGGATAAAGGAGCGGTAGTACTTAACCAATGTCAAGTCATATTGGGCACAATGGAATTCCTCAATTTTGGAAAATGGACTCTTCTGGGGAAAATAGTTGACCATGAGGGCAAAGAGGAAAGAAAGCAAATCGTCGGGCCTAAATGTCAGAAGAGTTAAAGAAAATCCATGCCAGTTGAATAACAGCTTTCGTAACTTGCCGGTGTATCAGTAAGGAAAGTAAAGCAGACATAAGGGACTGGTTCAGAAAATCCGTTGTATGTGGGGTCAGTAATGGCTCGCAAAAATAGTAGAAGGCTTTGATGCGTTAGCACAACGTAGGAAGCCCCCTTGAAAAGATTTCTATTGAGGTTGCTTGTTCATTTCTCAAAATAGAAGTATAAAAGTAGTACAACGAGGTCGTGATGGACTACTTCAGCAAATGGGTTGAAGCAATTCATCTACCAAATCAGAAAGCCTCCGCCGTCCATGATATTTTAGTAAATTAATGGATCTGTCAATTTGTTGTACTTTTGGAGCTTCATTCTGATCAAGGACGAAATTTTGAATCCGTCTTCTTTCAGAATATCTGTTAGATGCTTGGACTAAAAAAAACCGGGACTACTGCATTACACCCGCAGTCAGATGGCATAATGGAACGAATGAATAGAATCATTAATCGATATTTGGCCAAAGTATCTCTGGCCATCAAAAAAACTGGCATACGTTTCTTTATTTGTTCCGACTGGCTCATCAATCGATCATTCAGGAATGCACAGTATAGTCTCTGGCTCAAGTTTTAAGGCTTCCCAAAAGAAGCTTTGTAGAAATTCGTATGCGAACTTGATAACCTGGACTAGAGGATGATTCGCAGTATGTTAGGGGGTCTTCAAGTTTACAGGCGTCCCAATTTTGGTGTGCTATTATGCTTCATAGTGTTGTTCTCTGGACAAAAGCGTGGACTGTTATTTTTACAAGAGATCCTATTGCAAGAGGGGGAACATTTGGGATCAACGATTTTAGGGAGGGGGCAGTGTAATAATAGTTCTTCGCCATTTCGGAATCATCGTAGTAACGGGCGCACCGCACGGAAACTCTGGTCTGACGCGTCGAAAGTTAGCGAATCTTGCGGAAACATGGTCCTACATGTATATAAGGAGCCAATGCCGCCGGGAGGACAGTTAAAGTCAAATTATTGGCGCCACTTTTAAAGCAGCATAAATAGTAGTAAATAAATACAAGGATATAAGGAGAGATTTAATTAATATTATTGGATTAATAATGTTTTTATTAATTGTTCCCAGGTATGGCCTTAGTTAAGTTTAGGATCCATTCTGGATCCAAAACCCATAAAGTTCTACTCTTATGTAATCCGCTGTCATAACAAATCTGGGAATTTTATAGTCATTTATATAAGACAACTCTTCAGAAAGGACTTTATCCCACGAATTTCAATGACCATAATTCCTGGATAATCAACTTTGCAATAATTATAGCTGGGCCCAATAATCCCAAAGAATCATAAATTTGATATAGGTATCACTAATAAAACTGATCTTTTAGTGTAGGTATCGTTTACAAAAAAAATTCTTAATTTTGTACCTAATCAGATCTTGATTAGAATCCCAGTAAATACCTAATGCCTTATTTAGTTGCTCATTGTCAAGTTCGAAAATCTACATACCGGGTGGTGCGTCGCCGAGCGGAACATAGGAAAACCCATGTAAATTTTAAGGGGGTCAATTATTGGCTTCCCTATACATATTATAGAAAAAATGTTAAATAACTTTTTGAAGAGACCAATCTGGCAAACCCTTGTGCAAAGTTTCAAAAAATTTTAATAAGCGGATCTTGAATTATTTAATTAAATATAATTGCAAAATTTGCTATTTTTGATTCAGGTAAAACCAAACAAGCACCAGTAAAATGAATATTGTCACTGACGTAAGGAAAAGTGTTAATAAATCAGTGATCAGTCGATATTTGAAAACAAGTATGAATTATTCAATCGACGAAAAAATAGCCCTAATTAAGTGGCATTATGCGGGAAACAGTTTTAGAGCAGTATCTAAACTGTTTTCAGTTTATTTCCACACCAAGCCCATTTCAACTATTAAATGTATTGTCAATAAGTTCGAGTTCAAAGGTACCGTAATAAATAAGTGTAAATGTTCAACTCAGAATATTGAAAATAGAGCCGAAAAAAGAGAGAACAGAGATCTTAATATTCTACTGAGTGTGGAGGAAAACAAGATGGTTAGTACGAGGGTTCTTGGGCAAGAGGTAAATAAACATCATACAACGGTATTGCGCAATTTAAAAAAACACAAATATTCGTATAAATTCGAAAAACATCAAGAGCTGCAGGAAGGAGATAATAAGCGAAGAATGGCATTTCGTTTTGAAATTATAGAAAGAGCAAATAATGATAGGAATTTTTTAAGAAACATTTGTTTTACCGATGAATGTACATTTACCCGCAACAATGAACCAAATGTTCAGAATTGCCGGTATTGGAGCCAAGAAAATGAACATCGCTTTGTTCATACTTGGACACAATATCCCCAAAAAGAAATGTATTCGTGGGAATTATCGGACACCATATCATTGGACCCTTTTTTATGGACTATAACCTGAAACCTATTTGGACTTATTTCAAAATCAAATTGGACCCGGATGGATGGTTGCTCGGCCCATAACGCCCGTATGGTTAGAGAGTGCTTGGAAAATGCTTTTAACGGCAATATTATTGGTCCACGGTACCGGATACTTTGGCCAGCCAGGTCACCTGATCTTTCACCAAATGACTTCTTTTTGTGGGGTCATTTAAAAAGTGTCATTTATAAAAGTGTAAAATTTGAGAATCTAAACCAGTTACAAAACGCTATTTCTTTAGAATGTAATAAAATTTCCCAATATCAACTTAGTAACGTTAGAAATGAATTTTATGATCGGTTAGGATATTGTTTAGCTGTTAATGGGGGGTTGTTTGAATTTGATTATTTGATTAATTGATGTTTTTATGTAATTCTCTATTATTTTTAAAAAAGTTATTCTATTTTATTTTATTTTTCCACACTTAGTAAAATATTAAGAGTTCTGTTCTCTCTTTTTTCGGATCTATTTTCGATCTTCTGAATTAAACATATACAATTATTTATTGCAAAGTCTTTGGACTTGAATTTACTAACAATAGGTTTAATAGTTGAAATGGACCAGATAGGCTTGAAGGGAAAATAAATTGAAAATATTTCAGATACTGCTATTGGTTTAATCAAATTCTAAGTATGATAAAAAAAAATTTTAATAATCGATAATAATAATTGTTATTGGTTTAACTTCATCGTTATATTAAATAAAAGTTTAGATAAAAAAGTAATGTTAACGTGTCTTACTTTGAATGTATGGTTGTGAGATCGATGAAACGAAAAAAAAAAACATTTCTTGTATTCGGCTGTACGTCAGATTTGACAAAGCCTTATAACAAATTGTTTGGTAGCTGGTGTCTGGTTTTACCTGAACCGAAAATTTGACCCCTTTAAAATTTACATGGGATTTCCGCTCGGCGACGCACCACCGGTATATAATTTTGAATCCATTTTAAACTCCTTCAATAAAGTTATCATTGCACAACCATTTTCTCAGTTGAAATCCTCCACTACCCAAAATTTTTATAATTGAATCTGAAATTCCAACAAATTTTTCTTAATTTTTGCATAGGTCAATAAACAATCAACAAAAAAAATCATTTTTTATAACCTTACTCGTAACAGGATAATTCTTTTCATTCTCATTTGCCAATTCAATAAGACACCAAATTGCTAGGTAAGGAGGGTATCATGAGGTGTATCCATGTCACCGTTTTCAATTAAAAAATTTTAATATTATCCTTCAGATTAGATCTTCAAAATACGCTTTATTCCTTCCAACTAAGTATAACCTAACTACACTTAGCTTGGTAAATTTTTTACCATCATAAATAACATCCTCTTCTCCACACCAACCCCTACGTGTGATACTATCAAATTTATTAGCAATAATATAGGTAATCAAAAGATTCCATGTGTCAATATCTTGTCACAGAAATTTTAAGGCGGCAAATGTTTAGTGATATTGTCATATAAATTTCTTAAAAGGGTATGTGATTCTTTTGTTATAGAAGGTTATTCAAAAATAGCCTTTAAATAATTAAGAAATATTAGTTTTTTTATTTTCCTACCTATTTTTAATAATTTGCCAAGCAACTAAGTAATTTTCTGAAGTTACCTTTAAAGTTTAAGTTAACATGTATTGTTTTTTTATGTAAGGGGACTTCAGATAAATAAACTTTGGGAAATCTGATAACATTTCATTTTTATCTACTAATACGGAAAAAACCTCTTTCCAATCGCCAAACAATAAATAAAAAACTTAACACTAAAATTGAATATTCGTCCTCAAACCTAGCTCTTTCTTGCTCGTTTTCCTAACTCGCTCCTTCATCATCACTTTGCAACCGTTCTATCTCCGTTTGAATCTTATTGAATTCATCCGAGGCAGGCTCAAACTTCTCTAATTTTACCGTTAACGAACTTAAACACTTCTTATCTAAAGGTTGAACCAACTGAACATTACCAAAATTATTTGTTAATCTAATTAGTTTACTTTTTAAAACTTCTCGCCTTTGTTTTAAATTCGCAAGTTCTTGCTTAGCCATATTTATTCAAATAGAGATAAAAAAATATTAAGATACATAAATATGAAAGGAACAAACTTACAGCTTATTTCGGTGCCTTCTCTTGCGTTTGGACTTCAGGGATTTGCCATCTGACTCTCAAACGTTCATAAACGATTTCCTCACTGCTCACTGTTTTTCTTTTCAATATTCACGGCTCCAGCAACCTTCCAAATACTTAATAAATCCCGATCGAATGACAAAAATATACCTTTGCTGCTCACACGCTCAAAAAAAAAATAGAAAAAATTTAAAAGAAGAAGAAAATAGATTTATTGACGTATTTAATGTTTTATTTATTTATTTATTTTTTCAACGTGTGAGATAGTATTTTCTAAATAAATTTTTGCCATAAGTGAGGTAATACCCAATAAAATAAGTAACTCGTCATAATTTATTGAGTAAGATTGTTATACTTTAGCAAAAATCAATGGCACCGGTGAGATGTGCAAAGGAATCCACGAAAACGCCTATATACGACAATATGTACACTACGGTCCATAATTACAAGCCACGAGGTTGTTACTCAAGTGATTTTTCAACAATCAGTGCACTTAGCTTTGTTTCAAGAACGTAAATTTAAGCAACTACATATTGAAATCCATTAATTACGACTCTCTTTTTGAAATCAAATTTTCCTCAGGACTTACACAATTTAATAAATCATAAAAGACACCTTCATTTCCTATGACTAAAGCCTATTCTTTTCAAACCTTTATCGCAAATATACTTAAAAGTTTCAATCATGCGGCTTAATCAAGTATTTCTATATTTGTAATAACAATACCGGTCATTAAGCTCTATGTCTAGCTTCAAACTCTAACAAAATTCATAAATATCGTCTTTGAATGAACGCATATTTTGCCACATGTCTTCTATTTTTGGATAAGTTACCCTTTCTGAAAGGTTTATTCATATAACACAAAATATTGCATGTGTTAACACATTAAAGCTTACTCATATGTTCAAAGTTTAGTCATGAACTGTCGCTCTCATCAGTATAATTTAGTTGACTCTTCGTCATTTGTTGGCCATAATAATACACAATACGCAAAATAATCTACAAAAAATGTAGTCTCCGCAGTAAAATCATGAAAGTACCGCGAATGATGCTAACATTTCTCGGATTAATTCAAAACATACCTTAATTCCCAATGAAGATTTGCAAATAAACTGTGCATGTGCATCGTTAAATTTTTTGTGTTCCAAAGGACAGTACTTCTTTCAACAACTTATGTTAATATTTTAAAAATCCTAAGGAATTTCGAAAAGGTCCGCATGCTGCTACTCAAATTTCTCGACTCAATAATTGCTCTTCGCAGAAAGAACTGCGTAAGACCAATTATAGGTAACTACAAAATGGTATTTCTAATTGTATAATAAGCTGGAAGTGCAAAGGGCATTTTTAATAATAAAATAAAACGCCTTAATTGGAACATTTTAAATAACTCATATATTTTTTGCAAGTTTTAAAGTCAGGTCATATTTCAGAAGTAAATGGTTGCCCTACAGCCATTTAAACTATGCTTGGTTGGATATTGCATTAAATGTCTAATTACCCTTCAAGTAGAGTCTTATTGACCATTTCTTAATCAGGTTTTTCATAAGTTGTGGGTCCGACTTGAAGTCTTATATCGCCAGATTATAATAAATATAATGAACTATACCAAGCCAAGATTTCTTTCTTTTCTTGAAAATTGACTTTTAAAAAACGCTGAACTCTAGAAGCAATAGGCAAATTTCATCCAAAAATATCTAAAAAATTTTCATATAACTCTTAT
The DNA here is from genome assembly GCF_022605725.1 of Anthonomus grandis grandis. NCBI lineage: Eukaryota > Metazoa > Arthropoda > Insecta > Coleoptera > Curculionidae > Anthonomus > Anthonomus grandis. The sequence goes on from NC_065561.1 coordinate 4,522,207, forward strand.
GCAGCAAAATTTAAAAAACTGCTTTCTCACGCTAGAAAAATCTACCACAAAGTTTCAAATGGTTGGCAAGAGGATCTAAACGTCTGAGTTTAGACGACTTTTCTTTTAGGTCCTAAATTTTAGCCTGATATATTCACTTAAATTTTCGCTTTTATTCTATGGTTATTTTAGTTAAAAGCAAATGTATTTACAAGTTTTATTAACCCCTAAGCATAGAGATTTTTAAAGATTTATTTGTTATTTTCATCTCTCAGAACCTCTCAACGAGACCGCATAGTTCCATCCAGATAAGTGCAGCAAATTCAAATGTGGCAATGCATATTTTTTCGTTAAAATAATAAATATTCTTTTTATTCGTTCTTTACAATTTTCAAGTTTTCGCGACAGGAACATTGTCAGAGGAAACCACTATACTTGGCTTTCGTAAAGACATATTTGTTGTAAGATCATTTTAAAAAAACTACACAGTTCCAACTACAAACAAAAAAAAGTGAAATTTTTAATTTAAGATCCAAATACAAGGGGTATCAAAAGAAACATTTATTTTGTGGCATCACGAATTACCTAAAGACACAGTTTTTACTATAAAAGAGAGTAAACAACCAAAACCCTTAAACACATGTTATGATGTTATAAATTAGAAAATTAAAAAATAGCACTAGCAAATTTGTTTTGACTTCTGGAGTCACTATTCTCTCTGTTTTTTATCTTATACATCGTGACAATCAAAAATTGTTGCGATAAATAATATCACAGTCATACTTTTCCGAAAAGGAAAGATCAGCACTACCACCAATACAGGCAATTAGGGAAGGCTAGAAAATATTTTTTTTTTATAACCTCGATGAGATCAATGCAAAAGGGATATGGACATCCTTTTTACTTTAAATCTAATAATCAGCCAACAAAATAAAACTTAATAAACAAATAATTTGTGTAACTGATAAAAATTAAATTCAATGGTTATTGAAGTAAACAGAAATAGGACACAAAAAAATTTTATAATATTAACGCGCTATATGAAAATTATAAAATTAATGATAATATTAAATAATAACATGACAGCTTAGATCATCGAATTAAAAAAAAAAGATTTTTATTTCATTCACAAGAAAATTCATATTAAAACTTTAGAATTCTAAAGGCAATAATAGTTCGAGAAAGTAAATAGCATCCCATCTACAAATTAAATAAGAATACTGGACAAATGTCAAGCTTCACATTATATATACATGGGAATACACATATTTATGGGAAGCAACCATATCTTCCTTTTACTAAAAGCATATTTTCATTATATATTATTAAAAATAGTACGAAAGAAATGGTGAAAATCTCTAAATAAACATAAAATTAAAATTAATATAGTTAAAACCAAAAAACCGATTATTTACATAATTGCTGAACACTGATAAAATTCGGAATGTTATAAGTATACAGGTTTGGAAATTCATCATTTCGCATAGAGAGGTGCTTAAAGGCGAAATATGGCAACACGCACGCATGCATTTTGCGCATTCTGCTACTCTCTGCTTCGTCGTTTTTCATCAATGTACATGTACAACTCATCTAGAGTCATGAAAATATTAATATCTCAAAATATGTAATACGCTATGTGTGAAATTTAAAGCATTATTTAATTAAAAATAAAATATATAAGAGCAGAAAAATGTAAGCACTAAACAAAAATAAAATTAAAACTCTTGAAAATAAATTCAAAATAATCATCCATTATGACCAAAGGAGGGAAAAAAGTAAACTCAAAGTCCAAGTCTCATAAATCAGCGTCTATTAAAGGTTATGCGTTTCGCCGCATTAGGGTATCATCAGACCTATCGAAATACAAAAACCACACACTGACTCATACTAACATAATAAAAAAATATAAAATAAAATAAGCTTACACCATCGTGTATCGTTATTGACTCTCAAGGGAGGTCAATAACGGAGTCGGCCTGTGTTTGGATTTCAACATGTCAGTTTTATATTTCCTTTTTGCCATTAAGCATTTTGTAGTTTTGCGAAAATAATTTAATTTTAGTAAAATTAAAGCATAAAAAAATACTAAAGAAAAGAGCAAATTATTTATGTAATATTTAAAGCAAATATTTTTACCTTTTCTTATAAGTTATTCCATTATTTTCGTGTAAAAAACATACCGAAGATACCCATATGTATTACAGTTTTAGTAATTTTTAGATTTTCGTCCTAATTAGAAATATGATATTTTATTTTATACTAATTCTAAAAAGAAATATTTTTTACATAATTTCCCTTTTATCTTCCTGTTATTTTTTTTGTTGACTTTTGACATAACGCCGCGAAGTGACAACGTTGCCACACATGTTCCTTGATTAAAGAATTTTTTATTCCTTCCATATTAATTTTTTTAGGATACTAAGCTCGGTTGAATTGGATTATTATTGTGGAGTTAAGCAGACGGGGAAGTGTAAACCCTTCATGTACCTTATATTTACGAGGGGTTAGGTTGGGTTGGGCTGGGATAAATTTTTGTGAGTTAGGACGTCAAACATATAAAGGACGTAAGCCCCGACATTTACGAGCCCTTTATATACTTTATACTTTTTTGCTATTCATATAATAGAATCTCTAATCTAATCCTATGAAAACCACAAGGATTCTAAGATCACGACTCAGTCTCGATACCATCATGACTTTGAATTTGATCGCGCATTATGTGCATAAACCCATCTCTATTATAGCACATATAGGCATCTATTTGCACCATATCAGCATATTTTATTTTATATGTTCTTAAGAGGTTTTAGAGAGTTAAGGAATCACAAAAGCAATGTTGGCTTCAATGTACAATTGGCGCTGCGAACAGGATAGTACTACAAGTCTCTCTATCGATTTTCATTGAGATTAAGTATATTTTAATATCTTGAGCACTATATACAACTTCAAGAGCTCGAGGCTGTCCTTTGGTCTCTTCATTGGTAATCATTGAGATTAATTGCCTAAAAACCACAAAAAAAAGAACGAGTAAATGGTAAAACTTCATCTTAAAAGAAGCCGTTGAAGATTTCAAGTACCTTTCCTGAAACCAGTAGACTAATCCAAAAAAAAGTTTTGAGAAGTGTTTTAGGAAAAATCTTTCAAAAGATGTTGAAATGGTTCTTTATGTTCTGCTCAAGTAATCTCTACAATTTTAATTTTATTTCAATGTCTATCAATCCTAAACGTTTCTTTAAAAGTATTTAAATTTTTAATAAAAAAAGACTAGGCTAGCAAGGAAATTTAAAAACAATTCATTTTCAGAAAAATTATTAGCATGTAAAACTAAAGCGATTTATTTTCTGAATTAAATATTAACACTTCTAGCTCTAGGGGAACTAGAAAAAATTTTAATAATGTATCGTCTATCCAGGAAGAACAACAAAATATTGAATATTTCCTATTAAGTTGTACTATGACGGTTAAAAATATGCACGCATTGCGTTCTTTTTTAAATATTTTACCAACTTTCTCCAGAAACCCATAACATTTAAAGTCAGAACATTTTTTGTATTACTGAATTCCGTGATATCCATTATGATGAAACGAAAACTCAGAAAAAATATGTGTTAATAATGTTAAGTTAATAATGAGATGATGAGTAGACCTGATCTGAAAATTTCGGATGAAATTAACGTAGCTTTAAGAGAAAAATATGGTGATCCTATAGGCTACCGGGCTTTAATGCAACAAATAAATTATATTAGTAAAGATAGAAAACAAAATTTATTAGACTTTGTACAGAGGTTAAAGCTCTTTGTACAAAGAATGAATTGTAAAATTCACAGTCTAAATATAACTAACAATTTAAAATCCATTTTAACTACTCAAGCTGAAAAAACGGCTGTCATCATACAAATGTTAAATGTCTCAGAATCTCTAAAAACTATGTTACTTATTCAAAATCCCAATAATTCAGATACTTAGGTCTTGTATAAGTAATTAATTACGATTTAATGACAATTAGTCTTAAAAACTAATTTACTCAAAAACCATATAAACCACATAGAAATGCAAACATGCACTTTATTCCTCATCTTAATCAGAATACCAGACAACTTAAACAAAAATATCAAAAATATAAAAGCAGGTCTGCGGAGTCTGTGAAAATCCCCTTTCTGACTGAAACGAGAAATCAAAGATTTGTAACATATATTAGACTAACCTAAATTTTACAAAATTTTCACTATATTTGAGTCAAAACTATATTATGCTAACATCTTGGACAGGTCATAAAAATGCATTTCAGGTTTATAATTAATAAATTAGGTGTACAAGTAATCAGTTTATAGTTTTATATAGTTGTTAAAATAGAATTAGTAAATTAATATAACAAGTGATGGGTATGCGATTGCTGTAAGGTTCTTTTGTACACATACAGAGATATATCTAGGTGTACTACTATTATATAATTTGTAGATGTATCACTTTTTCTGTAATAAATTTATTATTTGATTTGATATTTAAATCTAGTGGATCCTTCCGTATGTAGCAGCAAGTACAAAATAGATCTTATCTAAATCACTGTAATCTCTCCGGTTCTCTATTTTTCAGGAGCTGACCAATCTACACACAAATCATGACACTATGCCTGGCCAACATTTTGATGAATTTTATGATAAATAATGAGTCAAGGATATTCGTACAATGCAAGAGGAAGTTCTTATGTCCTTATGATCTAAAAAATCAAATTTATAAAAAATCAACACTTTAACCTAAATAGTATTGCCAAAAAAAATAGAAGTACCATATTTCTCTTTGCCAAAAATGCAAATTGCAGTTTTAATTGATTGAGCATCTGAATCAATAATGAATACTAATGTTCCAAACTTGTACCCCAATTTGCTCTTTTATGAACCCTTTGAAGTCATTCATTCTCTTGCTCATAGGATCCAAAGACCTAAAAAATCAAAAAGCTATTTTAGAGTATCAAAATATATGTCTTACACTTCAAGGAAATAAAAAATACAATTTTCATTAGAGTATAATAAAGCTATAATCAGATCAATTGAAACTTTTTAAGTAACAATGTCCTTATCATCCCTCTAAATCTCGAAAACGGAGATACTATTCTGCTTACTTACAGCATAACACGCAAAATGTCAAAAAAAGTTAATTTTTTATCGGGAATTGGCAGAAACCTCTCTTTACAAACAAAATTGCTAATTTATAATAGTATTATTTTGCCGCACTTGGATTTTTGTTCTACAGTTTTCTTTGGTATTCCGGATTACAGGGTCAATAGAATTCAAATTATACAGAACAGAGCTATGAGAATAATACTAAAATGTAATAGATATACACCGGTAGATAATATGTTAAATGTACTAAATATTAGTATTTCTAATACTTAAATACTTAGTATTTCTGTATTATTCCTTATATTTGTAATAGTTCTAGTTATTATTTGTTTGTGGCAAAGGAAAAATAGAGCGATTCTCTTAAAGAAGACCCTACAGGTTATCATCAACCAGGACGTTTAAGAATCTTAAGGGAGGAAGAGTTATGTGCATAAACTCATCCCTATTGTACCATATACATACAGTGCTTTCATTTCAAAACTTAAAACGATCCATCCTTAATAACTTTCTTCTAAAAAAAAAAAAAAAACACGTCAAATTAGATATACAGGGGGACGTTTAATTATGCATTTACCCAGCTAATCTCACTTTATAATGTCAAAAGGGAACCCCCATCGTGTGATACATCATAGTAAGCAGCGTAAAATTCTCTATTCAACGGTACCGAAAAAAATGAAATCGGTAAATGTGTAAGCAAGTAGTTAGTGAAAATGTCTAGAAATAATGAATATTTTATTTACGCCAAACTTTGGTATTTTTTTTCTTTTTTTAAGAAAGTTATTAAGGGTGGATTGTTTTGAAATGAAAGCACTGCATAAGCATCTACTTGTAGCATAAGTAGTATCAGCATATTTTTTTTTTTATATTTTCTTAGGAGTTTTTAGAGAAATTAGAAATCACTTATTGTCATACACTCACAAAGTAATGTGCTAGTTTTAGGTTTATTACTAAATAAAATTTTTTTTGAAAGGCATTGCTGCATTGATTGACAATTGACACTTAGTTTTTATTTTATTATGATTATTAAGAACAAATTGTATTAAAAATTCTCTGTACAAAATTAATTTTGACAAATATACGTTTGCTTTCCTTCTATGTACAGTGTTTCCGCATTTATATAATATACATCAAAAACAAAATATTGATGATTTCATAAGGAATTATATTTAGCAAGAGTTTATATCGTAAAAATAAGCAACTTTATATAATATTAGATGATAAACGAACAAACATGTTTAGCAAATGAAACAAATATGTTTAAAAAAGGATGCTGACACATCATCCACGTATTTAAGAAGGAAGAAGTTATATCGCCTGATGCAGACAATATACCCAAGCGTGTCGTTTACAATTCGCCAAAAACTAGGTAATTCGCAATAGGCTCACGAATAAAAATTTTATTTAGAACCACTCATATCGAGTGATCGTGTAGAGCGTAGCCGATCAAGAGGCTACGTGTCTATCGTGACTATCGATCGGCTACGTGTAGAGTCGTGATTTTAAAATCCCTGTACTAGGATCTCTTCCGCAACACACACCGTACTTTTCCTTGCCAAAGCTTTAACATGATGTAAACCTTATAGGTTTATAAATGGTGTATTACACCTTTACTTTAGCAGTAATATATTACTGAACAGCAAAAGTCGCATCTTTGGTGATATCAGTATTTTAAACATAGTTGTAAAAAGTTACTATGGTATTTACTAGTTATTAGTAAATAAGTTTCTCAAATGTTTTTGTTTTTTTTCCCTCTAATATTATTATTTTTTCAGATCTCGATCAACTGAAGATGAAACTGAAATAAGCCTGGAGGGATCTGCTCCGCCCTATATGGAAGATCAGAGCCTGGAAGACGTCTTGGAAGATCCAGAGAGCGGGGACTCTGAAACTGCTAATGAAGTGGAGGTATCCGAGAAAGCTCTTAAATTTAAGATCTCCACCGAATGTAGTATATCCACTGCCGGTCGAAAAAGTTATCCCGGATCAAGAAAGGGTAGTAGAGACCGAGGCCAACAGCTCAATCACTCTGATCTCACACGAATGATGCAAAAGGGCAAACTAAGAAACACTGCTTATAGTTTTGACCATCAATTTCTATTTGACAACAAGAAACAATCATTTGATAGCCCTTTATTTTTAGATGAGTATGCCCTTACATTGAAGAAAAAGTTTGAGGAGGGGCTCGTAGCTAGAAATAATGCAAATGAAAATGGCGAAAAGAGCATATTGTCCAAAGAAACTATAAATTTAAATAAACGTAATTTTGGACACTCTGTAAAAGTAGCTGAAGAAAAGAAAAGTATTTTAAAATATACAGACAAAAACCACGTGCGTGTAGAAGATCTAAAGTTAGATAGAAGCCATAAAGAACATACTCTTAAATCGAGTTTAAAGAACAATAAAATAATAAGTACACAGACAGATAAAAAGTATAAGTATTCAGACGAATGTGACAATAGCATAATTGCGCAAAATGACTGCAATCCATCATCATCAGTAGAAACAAAAATAAATAGATCTATATTATCGCGGCTTAGACAGTTTACGAACAGATTTGGCGTTTCACAGGATTCCAAGGTTAAACATCAAGACAATAATAACTGTACTGCTAATAATTCTCAACATGAAGGTAAGACTTTTGAAGAGAAGTTTTTTAACCTATTGCTAAAGCAACCAAATGCAAGTTATGCTCTAACTTTAACCGAGAAATATATTATTATATTATAGTAATTTCCCTTTATATCTAACAATATTTTATTATGGTATGTTTATTTTAACATGGTGAATTTAATTGTTTGGTATTGAAAAAATACATATTTTGTATAAAGAAAGCTTTATATCTAATATACCATTTATGTAATGATATATTATAATACACTAAAAAAAAAACAAAATACATCTTTTAGTAGAAAAGGATATAAATATTAATAAAATATTAAAGAATAATTTGATATTTTTGAAGATTTAGTAACTGAAAACGTAAACTAAAAATAAAAAATTTTCTTTTAAAACACGTGCCGTAATGCGATGTTGGTACTTGTATAAAGAACCGCCAATATCTTTGATGTTTTAAATACCACAACACTCCATACGAATTATTCACTTCAACAGCCTTTAAGAATGTGAATATTGAAGAATTTTAAAGAATTCATATTAAAAAATCGCAGTTCTCTAGTTTAAACTAATAAAAATATTTAAGTCAAATCAAATCGAAAACATTTTAGTAAAAGCAATAGGTTCCTGTACGAATAAAATACACTTTTTATTTTAATGTTTGATTGTTTAATGTAGCAAAATATAAGTGATCCGTCAATGAAGAAACAAACCTATCTAAAAGGCGCCGTAGCAATATCAGATCAAAATGAATGGGGAAGAAAAATAAAAAGTAAAACCTGAATCATGAGCGAGATAAAAATGTCTATAGAAATTTATTTTTTGCACATTATTCAGAAGAGAACTGAAATTAGAACCAAGATCAAATAAATTTAGAAATGGTACATATATTATATGTCAAAAGTATCATAAATTATTTTGATTTATTATAAATTTTAAATGATAAAGATCAACCCCAGGAAGCTACTTTTAATGTATCTGATAAAAACAGAAGCGAGGAAAGTTTTTAGGTAAAAAATATGTTTTACCAAAACTAGTATACTTACCTTTGTAAATAGAAAGTTTTTTGTTTATTTTAGTAACAGTGATTTTTTCTATATGTTGTATACATTATTTCTATTTCCTTTATTTTACATTATAGCGAAATACATGAAACCCTACAATATTAAAAGGATAATACGAGGGTAGTTTAAGCATGTCGTGGAGCTATGAGCAGTTTGTTCGCTTGCAACATCTCTGATGTAATAATACAAAATGCTTATGTAGAAATGGCAAAAAATCACTTTTTGATATCATTAAAAATGTTCAATTATTTTGACAGTCACAGTAATATTGTTTTTTACTCCCCTTTAATCAAATATCAAGCATTTTTTAATAAAGAAGGAAATTATTCAAAGTAAATGAATGTAGATAACGTAAATTAGAGCAAAAAGCAACAATATCGCAACCCCGCTCGATCGGATTATTGATGCCACCAATACAAGGAATCTTTATCAGTGAAAAAAAATATCTACTTGATAAATATTAATTATAGAGTATGATTTAAATATAAACAATATTGCCTTTTTTTTGAAGTCCATTCTTAAAGTGAAGTAGCTATAATGTAGCGGGTTAGGAAGGGCGGGAAGACTTTTCTAAACAAATGAAAATGCCAATCTTTTTTCAAGAGTTATGTATTTCTGTGATGACAGCTATGTAGTGTTAGAGTCTGATGATGAGTGAACTCATTGAAATGCATAACTCTTGACAAAAGATTGGCATTCTCATTTATGGAGAAAAGTCTTCCCGCCCTTCCCAACCCGCTAAACAATATTACCGTTTATGAAATCTTAATGCGTTTTTTTAATATATTTCAGTAGAGAAAAGTAGAGTAATTAAATTGTATAATTAAATTATATAATAATAACTAGAGTTTTTAAATTATATATTTTATAATTATAATAGATTCAAAAATATCTTAATAATTCATGTTTTAAGATACAAATCTTTTAGATTTTGTCTAATGTCATAGTGTTAAATAAAAATCAGGGTGCCTGACTTCTTCAAAGAAACGAATCTACCTAATGTCTTTATTAAAAATACATAATCTATAATTCTAATACTACGATTCTAGTATTAAACACGCCTCACATTTCAGTTTTTATTTATGCAAATGATGTTATGAAAGTATAGGTATTTATTTGTCAAAAGATGAATTGCTTTTTTCCATGCTGCGGCACAAACGAGACAAGTTTTTACCACCGTTACAGTTCACAAACATACTCCCTTTTTCCAAAAAAAATAAACGATTTTACTTTTTAGAAAAACACAGAACTCCCCAAATGACGAATGTAAATATAAAGCCGTTTGACAAGATGATATTTCACGCATCACGCAAGAACTTATACTTGCGTTATTATTATTCCAAATTTTTTACCAGCGGTTTTAGGAATAAACATTTTATTAATATGTTTTTGGTTTAAAAATGTTAGATTTGCTCTCAGGGTGGGTTATATCTAAATCTACTTTTCATTTTAGATCCAAATTCCATCACAAATAATTGTAACAGTAATTTTTTGCATAGATTATCCTTTGTCTGGTAGAATTAATTCTGAATTAGTTGAGTATTTAATGGTTACACACACAATTTTTTTAATATTGCGAAAGAGTGCGGCTAGGGTATTGTGAAACTCTTCCTAAAAGTCGGCAATTATTAATAAAGTTAATGAAAAGAAAAAATTTCGGTCTTCGCTTAGAATTTCTTCGAAAAGTTACAAGTTTTAAGTGAATTTCCTATTGTTCAATGTTTACTAATATGCACTAGCTGTTTTATATATTTTTTTAATAAAAAAAAATATTTTTTAGTTTTCCAATCAATATATATATACAGGGTGTCTCCTATAAAAACCGCCAAACTTTAAGACTTTATTACTTTTTTCGTTGTCGTTTTTCTAAAATTTGTTAAATAGGGAGATGTTTTTTTTAGCAAAAACTACTGCATTTAATATGCTTTCCAGTGATATACTTACTTTTGTGATAGCTATTTGTTTTCACAGCAATATCATGGGCAAAAGAAAGAAAACCACGAAAATTGATTTTGAATTTTTAAGTTTTATATTTCTTGATCTTTTGAGCTCCAATGCGGTGAGTACTTGTAGATCTATCTTTCCTAACCCAACAACTCCACAAATTTTTATTATAGAAGCCGTAAACAAATATCATATCGCGATATTCATTCTTTAAGAAAAAAGGCAGGTTTTCCTTCTTTTGTAAATGGCAATGAATTTGCAAAAGAAGGAAATTCACAAACCATGTATTACTTGATTCTAAAACAAAAGCGTAGATATTTACAATTTGACAAGAATTGTCATTAAGTTTTCACTTCGACTTAAACTAGTTAAATAAGTAATTTGATTTAAACGTGCTTAAAAAAATAGTGCCTATAGAATTATAGAAGAACATAGATTATAGAAGTACATTTACAGAAGTGTTCAGACGCTGTGGGGAAACTGGTTCCTTTCGAGGTTTGCGGATTAGAGAAGGTGGTCAAAATGGTTAACGCTGGAGACAAGAACCTGCGATTATGAGAGCTGTTACAGAAGATAGATCTAAAGGTACTTGCCGCATTGGTGCTGCAATAAGGATTCACCATTTCACTGTACATAGAGTTCTTAAAAAAAATAATTTGCATCTACAGGAAGTTTTCTGCAAGTTGTTGGGGGCTTTGGATACACAAATCAACAGCAAGCCGAAAATATACATAGTTTTAGAAGCAATTGCTCGATTAATGGCAGAGTTTGTAAAAATGCCTAGAACTGAAACAGAAATTAACAGCGTAAGGCAAGGGTTTTTTCATATTGCTAGGTTACCGAGATGCATTGGTACTTTGGACTGTACTCACATTAAGATCCAGATGTCCAAGCTATTTGCAGTGCAGATCTTAAATTCCAGGATATTGTCTGAAGATGGCCAGGGACTGATTACGATTCTAATATATTTAGAAACAGTAAAGTCCGAAATGATTTTGAAAATAAGATGTATAATGACAATTTACTCGTAGCAGAAAGTGTTTATGTCACTAAGTCATATGTTATAATACCTCTATTCAACCCTCAAACTCGAGCCGAACATTTATTTTATGAAACTCAAATCCGAACAAGGAATCCCATAGAGAGGTGCTTTGGAATTTTAAAAAGAAGATTCCCAATACTCTCTTTAGGATTACGACTGATACGGGAAAAATGCAGACTATTGTTATGACTGCAGTGATTCCTCCAAATATCAATGAAGAACTTGCAGCTGCAATAGTTTTGACCAGCAATGTTATTAACAATATTAAACGTGCAAACACACGAATCAAATTCGTGTGTTTGTTATATAAGTGTTCGTTATACAGTAATAAATACATACTTTTAAAATTTGTTATACATTTAAAATAATACATATTATTCAATTTTTATAAGTTTTTATGATATGATAAACAACAGGTACATACATGAATTAAAATTTGATACTACGAATTTATATTGTTAAAAAACTTTTATTTTGATAATACCTATAATGCAATTAAAATAATAATAATACGTATATAATATGATATGCTCAAACAATGGCTTAGCTCTGACTGAATTGATAAACTAAAATCGAAAGCATAAAAAATAAATGAAATTGCTTATACAGCTAAAATGGGGTAGCGAATTGCTTCATGGAAGGATAACAGCTTCTGTTGATTGTGGAGAATCTCGCTATGCAGTTTGTTTAGGTCATCTAGTTTGATGTCGTTGATGTGTCCGCTAAGGTTAAGTGTGGATAAAATTGGGGCATTTACATTAAAGTCATAAAACAATATGTGTTGATAATTATTGTTTCCTATTGATTGGTGGTTGAAGACTATTACTTCTTGGTTGAGTACCATTTGGTAGTTGATTCGTACTTCGAAGATTACGGAGCCTTGAACTTTGATGAATTCTTCTTGGTCGTACCATTCTAAATGGAGAGTTTCCTCGTTAGGAAGGGCTGCAGCATATTTATTAGAGAAGTCTAGTTGATTAAATATTGGTTTGGAGACTTTAACTTCCCCACTGGTTGGCAAGCTGATTGACAGGCTGATCGACCTTGATTTTCTAACAGCTGTACTGCACAGGGGCTGGTTGGTGATATTTCTTGCAGATTTGTTTTATCGCAGAAAAAGAATTTATCTTTAATCTGTGGACATTCGATTGCCCGACATGAGAAATGCTAAATGGTAGAGAGTAAAGGTGAAAATATTTAAAATCTTTTTGATTAGTTATTAGAATACAAAGAAGAAATTTAATTTTATTATTTTAGGACAAAGCTGCTTAGTTTTATTATTTGTTCATATAATAAAGTGTTCTATAATGTAACTTCTAAAGGCATATGCTTTACACTAAGTAACTTTTAAATAATTCGTTTCAATTCACTAAATAAGTCTTCAGTCTTAATTATACAAGGATGTAAAATTCTTACCTTGGAAAATGTTAAAGCATTTTCGATATCCTATAAAATTAAATCGATTATTTTATATAAATTAATTATTTGATTTTAAACATTAATGTAATTTGAACTTTGTAGGAAATTTGATGTTTGGACTGCTAGTTTAACCTGATGCAATTTTTCATCTAATAGTCTTGTATTGCAATTTATCTGTTGAATTGTTGTATTAAACTTTTTAAGTAAATTAAGATAAATTGAATTTTATTTCTGAATGCTTAAACCTAGCATTTTCTGATTTTCTTGTAAGTCTTTAATTAGTTTTTCATAACGTTCTCCATCGGAGGCGTCTAAATTACCCTTGATACTTTTAAATATCGAACATATACCATTAATAAGTCCTCGTCCTATTCTGCGTGGGTACTAGTTGGTTAATTATTATTGTTAATATTTTTAAATAGTCAACTGTTTCTGATGTCCCGTGTTATTATTTAGGGTATTCGTAACATTGGCTACCTTTGTTTGAATTTTTTTGACTTCTATTTGTATGTGTTTATTCTTCAATTCTTCCTGAAATCCTGATTTTAATCCCCTCGGCTTTGCATCTGTTATTTATCAAGATACAATCAATACTCGGGAAAAGCTATTAGAAAACTTTGCAGCAGAATTACTTCGAGACAACAACATATTGTTAAATATCAGGCAGTCTTTCAATAAACGGGTAGCTAAGTGTACTTTATTTCTTGTTCCAAATATTATTATCAATAACATTATTTATTTTATAATAAATTATTGTATTCAACCCATATTTACCAAATCAATTAAGATATCATGACTTGACTGAAAACACATCATTATTCTGGACACCTTATTTCCATACTATTCATCAATTGAACAAAATTAAAAATGAAAGCATTGAAAATTCAACGTCTCAAAAATGGTTGCTCTAATATTGATCGAAATTTACTATGAAAGATGAGTTCTATGAAAAATCCATATACATATGTATACTAAGACACAAAAAAGTTTTACATGTTTTCATATAGTTATAGTATGGCCAAGAGTGCCCTCTGATTTCCCAATAATAGTTAATTTCCCATAAATTAACAATGAATTCAAATTTCTTAACACCAAAAACCCCTATTACCAAATTTTGTGGTGAACCGAAGAATATGCTATATATAAATATAACAATATGTCAATAACAAGTATTTATTACCAAAAATTACATGTAATGTTTCTTAGTCTACAAGAACTATCAAAATGAGTATTTCTCGCTCGGATGCAAGAATCCGACCTTCTCCTCATCGACTCCACTTCTCAAATTTTCTACATCTTCCACTGGAGTAGTATAAACTAATGACTTTAAGTGACCTCATAGAAAATAATCCAGGGGGTTTAAGTTTGAAGATTGAGCAGGCCATACGTGAGGTCCACCTCGACCATTTCAACGATCTCCGTATGTTACTATTAAAAACTGTCGAGCCGAAATGCACTGGTGCACCATTGTGCACAAGCCACATTGCATTTCTGGCAGCCAATGGTAAATCCCAGAAACTGAGGTAGCGCTTGTTTCAAAAAGTTGCGTTATAAGCGGTATGCGGTAAAAAAATCTTTATTTTTGCTTTTTTCTGAAATATTTTTTCCATGAGCGAATTTATTCCCGTTAGAGTCCCCATCCTCTATAACGAATTTGTGCCTGATTATTGACTTGAAATTGTCAGTTTCTTAATTTTTTTTTTAATTTACATAAAAAATAGTTTATTGTTTATTATTTACTATGAGACTCGAAAAACCTATATCTTTGATATAACTCTTTGTAACGTAGACTTGTGCAAACAAAAATTTAGGATGAGGATAGTGAGAAAACTGAAAAAATTGTATAATTATTTGGACCAAAACCATCTGATACCTTGTACTTCTTACGAAAACTTTCATACTATTATTCCTCATTATTGTGTTATCAAAGATGATAATGACTTAACCTAAAATTAGAGTTGTATTTGATGGATCTTCTAAGGTCTCTAATATGTCACTATAAATGATATTTTATTATCAGGTCTAAAACTCCAAAATGAGCCAGGTTGCGTTTTAAAATCCACAGATTTTAGGTGACCCCCCAAAAGGAAGTCAGAGGTGTTAGGGGATCTAGATGGCCATTGAATAGGACCTACACAACACTCACGCGCCAGGTTCAAATACTTGGGTAACACCTTCAGTGCACCGAGTGACTTTAAGTCCTTTAGACCAGAGAGGTTAATCAGGAGACCTATAGGCACAACTGCCTCTGGCAGCCCACTGTTTTGACAATTTCAATTTCATTACTAGCTATTCTTCCAATCCACTAGTTAGGATAATGATCATCCAACCATTGCCTAACGGGAAGTTCACGATGAGGAGGTGATCCATTCTGTTATAGTAAGATGAATTTCTGTGTATCCTCTGATTTTCTTATTCCTGCACTATTAGTGGTTCCTGCAAAACCTACATTGGGGCAGTAGGTTTTCCTACATTTTTATTAGTCCTTGAATGGTATTAAATCTGATTTTCTTTATAGCATAAACTAGTGTTTAATGTACTTTCTAATAAATAATGTAGTTTTGGAATCCGAAAATGTCTTCTAATGAATTTAATAGTATTGTCTATTTCAATGTGGTATTGTTTGTTTATGAAAAATACGTAAGACGCCGAGTCTACTTTCCTTTTGAACAAGAGAAACAGCATAATGAAGTACCCCATCCTTAAGTGAATATCTTTTTCGATCCAGTTTGTCTTTTGTTGAAGACTAATTGTTGAATCTCAGGATTAGCTCTTTGTTCTACATATATCCAGTTTTCTTTAGCATGTAAGTGATATACTATTATCGATTCCGACATAAATGGTGAACATGGAGAAGAGAACTACCTTTGCGAAAAACTACAGAAAAATTAGAATCTTGCATGTAGCACCATCATCGTGTAACTCGGGGAAGAATATTGTAATGTAACTCAGAAACACTCCTTTCTGAGAAGAAACACACTTACGGAAATTAGGAATACACTTTTACGTAAAAACACAATATTTTTATTGACAACGTTAAATTGCAAAACTTCCATCTTACTTCCGTCGTTTTGTTGCCGTTCCAACGTAAACAATAGAACTGATAAAATATCATAAAACGCAGTCCCTTTTAAAAATCTATGGAACAATTTGGATATGCTAAGTTGAAACGTTGTTTTTGTCGATGGAGAACAATAATTTTAAGAGAATACCGATAGTCAAAGCACGTATGCAAAATCTAGAAAATTTTAACTACTAGGATAGGCCCTTAAATAAGAAGGACTATTAAAAACTAGACCCGATGGATAAACCCTAAATATACTTAAACAATCAACTTAAATATTCTCATAGTTTTTGTACTCTTTTGCTATTATTTTGTACATAAGAGCAAAAGATTAAAATTAAGGATAATGGCATTTCAATCGGCAAATAAAGTGATTAAATAAGATTTGTAGTTTACCATTATTTACCTTTGGTAAGTAGCAATATAGGAAAGTTAGGAAATCATGAAAATCCGCGCTAAAAGAACATCGTAATATTTATTTGAAATACGAAAAATACAGGAATTTCTTTTCATGTGTCCCTGATATATCTGTAACCGTTAATATTTTTAGATCATTGTACAAGTTGCGTCCGACAATAACGTCAGATACATACTACGTAAAATAGCCGATCAGTGACAACATTTGATATCGGCAAACTCGCGTTAAATTCTGGGTTAACATTAATGCTTCCAGCAATTATTCCTTTTAAAAGTAGATTACAAATAGGCACTTGTTGCAATTTTGGTTAAATGATGGGCGGCTATAAGAGATATATCCGTTCCTAGTGAGTATGAATGCAATGATTGCAAGGTAATTTTGTCTATTAATCTGAAACTTTTGCAGCAGTTCGTCTTTTTCAGAACTACAATAATTTACTTTTTTGGCTTTCCAACATTTTGTCGTATAAAACGTCATCGTTACGATAAAAATGCTTAACAAAAGTATGTACATCTTGAAAAAAGGTACTTATACCTTTTTCTAAAATGTATATTTATTATATTGAGGGACTATAAAATGACGATAAAAAAAAGTAAGAAAAATATAGCCTGTAAAATGCTCATTTTTTAGATTTTTTTTTTTTAATATATAAATAATTATATTAGTGTGGTATAGGAGTATAGTCAAAATATTTATGGCAAAAAAGGGAAGAATAGATATATATTTTAACAGAGATTTTAATTTTCAACATCTAAAGGAGTTCAACATAGCCAAAATTAAAAGAGTCATACACCTTAATTCCATTTTGGCACAAATCAGCTTAAGATTTGTTATTGGGTCTATCTTTTGGAATAATCAATTTTAGAAATAGTATTATTATTTAAGAATTTTTCATCAGAAACTTTTAATTCAATTAAAGCGATGTGGTCAAATTTGTAGTCCTTCATCGTTCTACATCTTCTTCGTAGAACCTTCTAGAATTTTAGAACTTCTAGAATTTTTTTTAGCACATCAATTTAAACTATAATGTGGATCAAATATTCTGAGATTAGAGATATACGAGTACGAATACGTAAAATTGTTACTTTTATTATCCTAGTTTCATATTTTTTAAGTAACACCCAATGAATTTATTTAAAGTACCCCATTGTAGAAACAGATAAATGAAATTTTGATTAAGGTTATTCTATGCTATCTGAATATTTCGGGTATATTTAAAATATAAGCGTTTGTATTTCTTAAAAAGAATCTTTTTATTTAAAAAATCATTGTTAAAATGTACTTTTCGATACCAAGGCAGTTTCGTTTCAAAGGCATCAATTTTATAGTTTTAACACTAAGTTATGTATGCTTTTATCTTTTTAGCAATTATTTATTTTAATTTTTTGTAGGATACAGTAGATGCTTAGATCAAGTAGAAAGTAGAAAAAGTAGCACCACATTCCTTAAATCCAAAGCGAGTATATCCAAAAGGTGGAAATATTTTATTTTAGGCAAAGAAAAGGACTGGTCTTCCGTTGACAAATTTAATAGTGACAGTTTAGAGACTGACAATCATTCATCATCTCTTCCCTCTACTTCACAGATAAAAAGCAACTGCTTAAGAATACATAAATTGGACAGCTCTCCTCCTGCACACGAAAGTAAAAAAGACTTAATAGACAATATTTTAGTGGATAAGTGTAAAGTGTTACTACAAGAATCAGATATCAAAAATCCTAATGTAATTTGACAAGAAGTAAACATTCCGGAACAGGAATGTTTTACCAAATATATATTTTGTCAATGTTGTACATATAAATCTAATCCTAATGAAACTGTTTAGACAAATAGCAACTATGTTTTTTAGTTGTTATATTTATTGTTTGTTATTTAGGTAGCATACGACTAAGATATTGATTAAGAAACGTACAATTTAACGGTATTAAATTCATATAATATGATAATAAACAAAATTAAAAACACTTCTGGGTTAAGAAAAACACATTTTTTATAAGTAGTTTTTTAAAATAAGTGGTACTTTTTTGGGATTGAAATAAAAGACCACTTACAATACTACTGTGCCCCTCATTTCTTTGAAAAAAAATATATTTCATCATAAAGTTCTAAAAGTCTATAAATTATATATAACATTTAAAATTCAAAAGTTACCAAATAATTAATATTATCTCATAATAGTTAAATTAAAAAAAAAAATCTCTTAATCATGCACATATCAAAAAAACGAAGTCAAAAAAAACCGACTTGATTCTTAAACAAATACGCCTTTTTTCTTCTTTGAGGACCATTTATAAAGTCTGTATCTACTTTTCACAATCTACTTTATTATAGATAAAAAACTGTCATCAGAATAATCGACCTCTAGTCAAAGGCATAAAAAATAGATTAAAAGAAAAACAATTTATTAAATCCAATAAAAAGAATGTACAAACTATTCTGTTTTCTATCTTTTCCTTATGTAAATATTATATAAAAAATATAGAGATACAATCG
The DNA here is from genome assembly GCF_022605725.1 of Anthonomus grandis grandis. NCBI lineage: Eukaryota > Metazoa > Arthropoda > Insecta > Coleoptera > Curculionidae > Anthonomus > Anthonomus grandis. The sequence continues at coordinate 4,541,363 of NC_065561.1, forward strand.
ATTAATTTATTATGATATTAGTAGAATATTGGCTGTAATGGCATTTTAAAAAAAAAAGGAACATTTTGGATATATACAAATATAAAGTAAAAAGATTATATTTTTTTGCCTCATGTACAATCAATTGACGCACGATGCATGTGAGTTTGTAGTCAATAGTAATTTACTTATGAATATGTAAGATAAATTATTTATACAAAGACCAAATTGAAAATATATTAGAAAAAAAACAATGTTTAATTTGCTGCGTAAAAAACTTAATAAATGTCTAAATATATAAAAGTAGGTATGATAGTTTTATTTTTCTAGTATAAAAGGTAAGTATTATTCAAACCATTGTCAACTAAATATATTTTTTTGTACGAAAATAAAAAGTCAAGTAATAAAAATACATATTTTTTATTGCAAAATAGGTTTTATTTCAAGTTAGTAAATTGTTTGAAATATGGAAGTCTTTTATTATGAATTTTTATGTCATAAAAGAGATTAAAAAATTCTTTTGAAGTTAATTTTTTTATCTCTTAAATAATTTTAGCCTTCCTTTTAGTAGTAAAGAAAAGTAACTAGGGAATTTAACATCTCAGATCTGGATGAAAATATATCGGTAGATTTTTTCTTTTAATAGGCCCATTATATCTCAAAATTGAACATAAAAAATTACGATGAAAGATGTTTCATTGATGTCATTTCTGGATAAATAATATAAATATTGAATTGTCGAAATAGTAGGCTGCCAAAGCAGTTGTGCATATAGGTCTCCTGATGGACCCGTCATGCCCCACCGGAGGTTACCAGAGCCCAACGGCCTTAGAGAAACCGATAAGGCTCTCTGGTCTGAAGGACTTAAAGTCACTCGGTACACTGAAAGTGTTACCCAAGTATTTGAACCTGGTGCGCGTGAGTGCTGGGCACTCCCCGACTAGATGGTCAACGGTTTCATCCTCCTCACAGCACCATCGGCATTCTGGGTTGTCCGCAATACCCATAGTATGGAGATGGCTGCTTAAGTGCCAGTGACCGGTTAAAAGACCTGTCACTAGTCGAATTTCGCGTCTTTTTAGGCGTAGTAGATTTTTGGTGAGACAGGCAGAGGGCCCACCTATGTGCGCTTTGGCCTGTCTCATACCAGGGGACTTGGTCCATCTTCGGTGGGTCCACTTGTCCAGCAGACCCTTCATTGACGTGACCGCAACGCATTTGTCGATACCAACTATGGGTTCTGGCCCCATCGGCACATTCGCGGATCCCAGTCTGGCAAGAGAGTCCACTCATTACCTGCGTGGTCAGGTATCCAGACGAGCTAGACCCTACAGCCAACCTGTTTTTTTCAAGTTTTTTCAGGACTTTTATGCACTCTAGTACAAGCTTGGAGCATACCTTTACGGCCGTGATAGCCTTAATGGCAGCTTTGCTATCCGAGCATATTGATACGACTGTATTGCGGTGTCCGCAGCTTAGGTTTTTCTGTCCGCATTTTAATACAGTGAATACTTCGGCCTGGAAGACAGTGGCGTGCTCCCCCAGCGAGTATGCCCTACTGGTATGTGGGATCCCACTACAAAGCTCTGATCCAGCTCTGTCATTCATTCTGGAGCCATCTGTGTACCAGATGGTCCCCCTTATTTAGCAATGCAGGTCTGTTGGAATGCTGCCACTCCTCTCTGCCTGCAATGTGCGTCACGAATCCCTCGCAGTCCACAGTCACTGGAGCCATGCAATCACTGCCCATCAGAAGGAGAGGACATTCGTGGTTGGCCCGGGACCAAATTTTTGCGTGACCGGTCTCGGCAGCACGTAGTTCGCCGAGGACGTATAGCCTGTACGTAGTTCTCATAGCCTCGAATTTCACAACGAGGTCCAAAGGTGGAAGACTCAGCAGAGTCTCAAGCGCTCTAGTTGGCGCCGTCCGCATGGAACCCGTTATGCTGAGACATGCAAGACGTTGGACTCTGTCCAGCTGAGCACGAATTTTCGCTTTCTCCGTATATGGCCACCAAACGATAGCCCCGTATGTGAGGTCTCACAATGCTCGAGTAGATCCAGTGGAGGATCTTAGGAGAGAGACCCCAGTTATTGCTGAAAGCCCGCCTGCAAGCCCATAGCGCGCAGGTGGCCTTCTTCATTCTGGTGTCTGCATGGAGAATTTGGGATCTAACTTAATTCCCAGAAATCGAACTGTCCTGGAGTAATGCAGCTGCACGCCACCTAGAGATATAACAAGTGGCGTGCCAAAGTTACGTCTCCTCGTGAATTGTAGGAGCACTACTTTTTTGGGGTTAATCCTGAGACCCTCCGAGAGGCACCATATTTGCACCATACGCAGGGCTCTCATCATAGGGTCCCGCAATGAGACGGCGTCTTTCCCTGGGCAAAGGATTACCGGATCATCAGCGTAGGCCTGTCTGTATAGGCCAGCATTGTTTAAAAGATTTATCAGGCTGTCGACCACAAGGTAGGGGACAATAATACTCCTCCCTGCGGGCAGCCCCTAGCCCCAACGTTTCGACAATCTCGTTGTTGAGCTGGGCAGGTACATGACGTTTCGAGAGCATGGCCTCTATACAGCTAACCAAACAGGGTTCTGAGCCATGGCTCTCGAGTGCTTGGCAGATTAATGCGAAAGGGGTGTTATCGAACGCCCCTTCAATGTCTAGAAACGCACCCAGACAGGCCTTGCCACTACGCAGAGCACCCTCCATCTTCCTCACGAGGTGGTGTAGGGCCAGGTCCGTGGATTTGCAGTGGTTTGTTGACCAGGATGCTTTCCTTAAGGTACCGATCAATTAGCCTCTCCATCGCCTTCAGCATAAAACTGGTAAGGCTGATAGGTCGGTACGATTTGGGATCTGTAAAATCGCTTTTTCCGGGTTTCGGAATGAAGACGACTTTCACTTGACGCCATAACTTTGGGAGGTAGCCCTGAGCAAGGGACGTCCTGAATAGTCTGACTATGTGTGGGGTTAGTACTTCTAACACGTTTTGCAAAAGGCATGGATATAATCCATCCATGCCCGGAGATTTGAAGGGGGGGAATGTCTTGATTGCCCATTTCAACCTCTCGTAGGTAATTATTCTTCTAGCCGTCTCGAACTCTAAGCGAATCGGAGCCCGAGAACAGCTAGGAGGATCGCGAGATGAGTTGGAGTCTGGGAAGTGGATATAAATATTAATAAGGTAAATATGTTATTTTTTCGCAACTGTTTTTACAAGTTAAACGTACTAGTAATGCACCAAAAAAAAACAGTTAGAACTTGATTTTATGAACATACAAATACTTTTACATACATAAATAGTATCTCTAGTCATTGTTTTTAACAAAATGGCATTTCTTGGTTCATCGTTTGGTCTCATTTTTTCTAAGTAGTAACATATTTAATTAAGAAAAAAAATTAAACTAATTGCTAAGGTCAATGGTTTTACCTATAGGAACATTGATAAGCTGATTAAAGGATAGAGGTTGATTAAAGAATAAAGACAGTTCTTTAGGAGATCATCATCACATAATGTAAAAATATTACTAAAAAAACCAAAAATATTAAATCTACTATTTAGAGAACTTTAGTATTTAATCAATTATTCTCAAAAAACATTAACTTTAAACGCGGTTTTGGGATTTTGAGGTGCTTTATCCCTATGTTCATAATCAAAAAACTTTGGTTTATATTTTTGTCTAGTAGTATTGAGCAAGATTACGCGAAAATCTTGCTCTATCTCAAGATCGGCGGGTAATTTTGCCGCTTGAGCAATTATTTCCTCAAAGAAATGATCGACTAAATTCTTTAAATAATTTAATATGAATTGTTATACTTTGCATCATTTTACTTACAATATTAATCTGAAATAAAACATGATTCCAAATAATTACACTTCAAATAAATTTAAATATTTAGATATTTAATAGTAAAGTTGTATTAAATAAAGTAGTATGCCTACTTTCTATGTTAAAAGTATCGTTATCCGCTATTTCTAGAAGACTCTCACAAATTTTAATTAAATTAAATTTTAATGGCTTTATAGGATCTACCCTACTTGACCATCTAGTATCACTTATGGTCTTTAGATGTAATGAAGGTAGATTTTTTTAATAATATC